>NW_013665853.1:588052-603646 GCF_000517525.1 Limulus polyphemus | reverse complement strand
CCCAGAGTTGGCGGTGGGTGGTGATGACTAGCTGCCTTCCCTATAGTCTTACGCTGCTAAATTAGGGACGGCTAGCGCAGATAGCCCTCTTGTAGCTTTGCGCGAAATTCAAAAACAAACAAACAAGCTTCCCAGGAAGACTTAAGACTACATTTCAAGTTTTATTGATATCCATCAAAAACTGTAGGTGTGAAAAGCGGACACACAGACCACGATTGTGCTTTGTATAGAGATTTGTACCTGCTTTAGTCAACCAATCATCGCATGTCGTTACAGCTTAAGTTTATTTATCGGTGAATATAGAAACTTCATAAGATTAAATGCATATATAGCCTATACTGAATAAACAAGCAAAATGAGATCTTAGCTTGGTTCCTTTTTTCTACAGTTATTCATATATAAAACTTAAATATACGTTGTATTAAAAACTATTTACAATTTTCTTCCGGGACAACAGATAATGTTTACAAATTTTGCTTATTTATGTTTTTATTATTATTTCAAGTAGATGTAATGCAACAAAATCTGGTTGCCATAGTGTCGTTCACTTAAATCGAATATTAAAAATTTAATAATGACACATTTGTTTTTTTATAAACCCACGTGTTCAAGTAAACACAATAGCAATTGTAATATTAGTCTTACACAACATATCTCTCCGAGATTTCTATTTTAATTACTTGATTTTACTTTTGGTTATAATCATTGTTTTAATCAATACTTGTATTTAAAGTTATTTAGCTATTCTAAATTCAAACATAATGTTGAACAATTTTAAATTCTCATAGCATTAAGTTAATATTATAAGAATCAAAGATCTGTAAATTAGTCCGATTACCTCCTCGAGATAACTTAAAATGATAGCCACCACAGTTTTTTTTAAAACATTACATAAAACTTTTATAAAAGTAGAAGTACACTAAATTAAACAAAGTAATTTGCACACTTGGAGGAGTTAGTTATCTTAAAGTACTGTCATCACATTATATAATAATACTCCACAGTAAAAGGGGTGCCTGAAATAATTACAGTTCTCTTAAATTTATGTATGTAATACCACTAAGGTGTAAATACTCTTACACCAACTAAAACGAGGCTATCTAAAGACAATACTTAGTTCATTAAAAGTTATGGCTTGAGATGAAAATTAATGGTATCTTAGTTCGTGAATGGGAAAAGAATTGTACGTGTAATGGTTTTTATAGGTGTCACCAAGAGAAAAATGAAGTTCAGTTGTTTAAATCATATTTTGTTTTGTTTTTTAAAATCACCATCTAAAAAAAACCTTCTCTCTCTCTCTCGTCTGTAAAGTTGAATACAGTAATTTCATTATAGAGAGACAACTTTTGAACAACGAGAGGTTAATTTAATTTCTCCTTTCACTTGAAAGCTTCTAGAAGATTGAATAAACCCAATTATTCTAGTCTAGGTGGCGTCCTAGCGTTCTTGGTTAAAAAATAAGACGAAGATGTAATTATTTATAAATTAAAAAAAATTTCGTGATTGTATAAAAGCTAGAAAAACAAACAAACAAAAAAAATCCTATGTTACAGGAACAGTGAGATTTTGTAAAGATAATGTACTACTCTATAAAGCTGGTTCTTACGTAACAAACGCATTTTTAGTTTGTGAGATGGCGTTGTGATTAATGAGTTACTGTAATTACTTGACTGTGTGTTTGTACCTAAGTAACAACAGTAGTCCTCTAGGCAACTCTGAGATTAATTTTAATGAAATGAAATTGCCTAAAGCCACTTATTGCATGCCAAAAGAATTTTGTTTTGTAAAAACAAATGCCCATTTTCAAAAAAGGGTTCTTATAATTCAATGAAGTAAAAAGCTCATGACCGAGTATCACGAGCTTAAAAGCTGTTTTAAGGTAGTTTATCTCATTTATCCGTCACAGAAACGAAAAACAACAAAGTGAAGTGTTTAATACACACGTATGTATTGTGCAGGAAGTTTCTAAAATTCTCTCTTTTTGAAATTTCTAGAGAATTTTAAATATTATTTTTTTTCATACTTCCTAATTTACAACGCGTTTTGGATGTATATATATATATATATACAGAAATACTTTCAATTAACTTAAGCAAACTCTCTCAGGTACAAGCCTAACAGTGTAAACATTAAACTCACACATCACGATCAGATATATTTTACAAATGATTTTTTTTATTGCACTTCCATGCGACTGAAGATAGAAACTCATTATTTGAACCGACAATCACAATACCGGTGCAACAGTTTCAGTTTCAAGATTAACAATGTTTTCTGAGAAAATCTCAAATCAATAAATGCAATAATTGGGACTTTGTCCTGTATATACTGTTTGTTTGTTGTTAAGCGCAAAGCTGCACAATGAGTTGTCTATACTGTGCCAACCGCGGGTATTGGGACTTTGTCCTGTATATACTGTTTGTTTGTTGTTAAGCGCAAAGCTGCACAATGAGTTGTCTATACTGTGCCAACCGCGGGTGTCGAAACCCGATTTTTTTGCATTATAAGCCCTAGACTTACACTGAACCACTAGGGAGGGAGGACTGTTTATACAACTGTTAGTTTATGGTATCTAATGGCAAGGATAATTTGTAAAAGAGCTTACGTTTTAGATTTTTTTTCGATGTACATAGTTTTTCTGTGTAAACTCAGCTTCAACTAACTGATACGTGACGAAGATGAAGCAATAATCTTTACTGATAAACATTTTAGCAAACTGAAGGCTTCGTACTGTTAAGCTCAGTCCTTAACATCTTGAGTAACAAATCACATAATCTTATTATTTGACTTATGTAGTTAATATTGGTGTATAAAAGACATTTTAATACTAGAAATCAACGACATTATAACACCGAATTTGTTATTTTTCTATAATTGGGCATTCAACGTTTCGCTTTACAGCTTCTTCAGGAGCATTCCACCAACACACAACCTTTATTGATGGATTTATTGTTAAGTTTAAGTCTGTAATAATATCTATTTGGTCACCTACCAACCCCCAAGTGATTCCAACAACAACAAAACGCGGTTTGTGTTTTAGTGGAACGCTCCTGAAGAAGTTGTAAAGTGAAACATTGAATGTCCAATTATAGAAAAATAACAAATTTGGTGTTATCAGGTCGTTTATTTCCAATATTAAAGTCGCATAATCGATTTAATAGTAGTTTATGACAAAATAGGTTAATTTGAATACAAATGTATGCTTACAACGTTTTTAGACAAACTTTGAATCTCTTAAGATATTGTGGTATCTAATTTAAAATAAAGTTTGAAACTATGTTAATAATGACTTGTAGTCTTATATATATGTGTGTAATTTACGTTACAAAATTAAAGATTTGATGCTTGAAAACTGGAATTAGTATCACCATTATATTGTCGTAAACAAAATCTTCCTTTATAAAACTTAAGGTGACTTAACCAGGGCAGCATTCAGGATTTCGGTTCTGGGAGGTGACTGTCCTATAAAAATACCCCCCCCCCCAAAAAAAAAACAACAAAACAAACAACACAAAAAACTTTGCTACCACCAATACTGCGCTTGGCTTACATCTAACAAAAATACCCCCCCCCAAAAAAAAAACACAACAAAAAACAAACAAAATAAACTTTGCTACCACCAATACTGCGCTTGGCTTACATCTAACATTTCGGGTGTTTTCTCTTTCTTTAAAAGTAATTCTGATTTTTAAACGATTTCTGGGAGAAAGCCCCATTACAATAATGCAATATTTTTTTTTCAGTATGAATGCACTTCATAAACATTCAAATTTGATCTTTCTCACTCCTTCGTATTTTAGCCGGAACGGTAGAAATCTCGGGGGTTATCCCCCAACACCCCTGCCTACGGGCCTGGACTTAGCTGTTCTGCAGCTAGTTTTCGCAGAAACGAAAAAGTAGTCCTGCTTTTCGTATTATTTGTCAAAGAGAGCTGTTGGTGTCCTCTTTTAAGGTTTATATACGAATTGACCACCATTGATGAGCAGAGTTCTCAATCCATTCTTGGGCTTGAAGATGTACTAGGCTTAGGATTAGCCTTAGACATCTTGGATTTATTGTTAAGTTTAAGTCTATAAACGTATAATATCTATTTAGACACCGACCTATATTATTCACTTGTTTATTCACATATTTTTTACAATCTTCATATGGCTTTATAGACTTAAAAAGGTTGATTTTCGCCTCCTGGCAGCGATGGGCATAGCACAGATAGCCCATTGTGTAAATTATGCTTAACAACAAACAAGAACTCATATTCGATGACGAGGAACCCACTTTGAGACTAATAATGGCTGGAGACGGCTTAAATGGGTGATGATGACAAAACCTTGTCGAAACGTTGTACATTTGCTGTCATGTTAAACTTATATTAAAGTTTTTCTTCATTACCCATTTAAGCCGTCTCCAGCCATTATTAAACAAGAACTCATGTTTTATTGTAATCAGTCTTTAATACGTACGGCCTTCTTTTCTACTTTGTTCACTTCATATTTAAATGGCATAACTTCAAAAATACGTTTTTTTTCACACGCCAGAATTAATTAAAATGACTAATGATAGCCTTGTTAATCTAAATGTCCCCAAGTGGCACAGCGGTATATCTGCAGACTTACAACGCTAGAAACTGGGTTTCGATATCCGTGGTGGGCACAGCACAGATAGCCCATTGTGTAGCTTTGTGCTTAACTACAAACAACTTATCATACTTAAAAGAGCTACAGGTGAATATCCACTTAACAAAAAATTGCAAATCTTTTCACTATTCAATTAAAACTAAATTATTATTCCATCAACGGGGTTTTAAGTAGCATAAATTTTCACATTAAACAAAATTCAATACATAATGCTTAACTAATGAAATTTAGAAGTTTCTGTTGTGAACGTATTCTGTTACGACTGTTACGTATTATAATTTCGAATGGTCTGAAACCGAGTTAAATGATAATTTAAATTTAGTAATTAGATATTTGCCGATATATATCTAATTTATGATATTTGCCAACAAGATTGATACACACAGTTTCCTTTGTTTTAGTCTACAAACAATAATACAATTTACAGTAACAGTTATTACAAAGAATGATCTATATACAAAAGTTTTACAAACTTACAACTTTTTAGTCTGGAACTTCCCTGATATCTTATCGAGGGTTCACGATAAGCGAGTTAATTTCGAGTTGATGTAGGTATAATTCATTTAATGGGGAGCTAGCTAGCCCTGTAGTTCACACTGATCGCACGCCGATTACAGGTCGAGTTTCCACCGATTACGTTAGGTAATATTTTCGTAAAAGTACTAATGTCAGATGTGAATCCACTGAAGTTAAATGGTTTGCAATGTTAGAAATTTATAAACGTTTCTGGTCAAATATCTGAAGTTATAGCTTACAGAGTTTATAGCAAACCAATTACAGCAACCCAATAATGGATACTCTTTTTTTTTGGCACGTCGCGTTGGTTATATTTATAGGCGTGTGAAGAGTTTCTCGAAAATTCAGATTAGTAACAATACTGATGCTAATACTATCGTTTACGTACACTCACGCATTGTTGATTCTTACACTCGAGAATCTTCTACAACTTTACAGAATAGGCGGGAATTTCGCAATACATATTTATCAGTATCAGTTATATACATTTCTAAATATAAAGTTAATTTAAATGAACATCGATATTAACAGAAACACATAATAATAAATCCGTCACACGTCGACCTCGAGTATTCTTCGAAAACAGATTAAATTGATCGGTACCAGGGAGAAATATTACATTAAACTCCAGTGTGTAATGATTATCGAGATTAATTGAACTTTGTAAGAATGATGTTACAAATTCCGAGTTACATTTGGAACTACTGTCTCCATTATCAACCATGTCTCATCTAATGGCAATGATTACGCACTACTGTAGACAGAGCCGTCGCTAGGTGCTAATAGATTCGGGGTTCGAGCTCATAGGCGCAGGAATTTTCGGTATTTCTGTATGATATTGATCATAGTTTTCTATTCTGATTTTTCAAGACACAAACTGGGATTCGGAGCACTGTCCCCGTGCCTAGCGACACCTCTGACTGCAGGACACTGAATGAGTCGATGTAATGTGCTTCTGTTAAGGAGAATGAGGTTGATTTGAGATGAGGTTAATTTGAGATCACTCATCTTATCTACTTTTTCACAAATTTTCCACTATACGTGGATGCCGGATTCTGAGACCACCTTCAACAGACCAAGAGCACAGAAGTCAGTTTGAAATGCATAAAGAAGACTTGACAGGTATGTAATCGAATGGAATTGATGGATTGCTGTGATTTGAGTTATTACTTCAGCCATCTTTCCCATGAAAACAGTGGTTGGTTTTGATGTGTGTCTGAACCTTGTGAACTCTTAACTTGTCAGTTCAAATCCTCGTTTATGACGTTATTAACGATAGAAGGCATTATTAACAGCTTTATTGCAATGTCTTTTGTGTTTTTGTTTTTGTAATTATAACCTTGCCTTTTTAGGATATGAGTGATATTCCAAATTGGATTCGGAGGTGTGGTTTGGAGCTGTACCTGTTCTAAATAAACTGATTTGAGAGATTTCTTGCAGTCCAGAGAACATTGAAGCCTTCCTGCTTCAAAATGTTGTATCATTTACTTAGTGATATCTCCAGGCGAATATTTTATTCAGAAATAGGGATTTAGCCATTAAACTATAGATATGGCGGCATCGTGTAGTTGGAAGGTCGAAAACTCGCCGTAAATCAAATATGTAGGCCTTAAACATTTCGCCCATGATTTCAAGCCGCATTTATAACGACATATCACGATATTATTTGCTTATGTAAATCGTTCTTATAAAGTGCTATTAATCCCCTGTAATTTTAAATACTTTAGGAGGAATATTATCACTTTTTCACTCCAAGAAAATTGTAATTGGGGTGTGGTTTAGGCCCAAATAAATTGAAAAAAAAAACAACTCAAAACTACATCGAGTATAAAGAAAAGATGAATACAATAAAAATCGAATGAAATACAGAACAAAAGAATATATTACAAAGTTAAAAAAATATGGGATAAAAAAATAAATTTCAATAAAATAAAGGAGGAAACCGGTACGTTTCATACATGAATCTACAAAAACATTGTAACAAAACGTTAAACAATCAACTTAATTAATTAAGTTGAATATAAACTAATCAGACCAGAGCTCATAATAAAAATTATACAGAGTTACACAGACCAGTTAAAATTATTTTAAAAGCTGAATTAAATTGACCAAAAATGCAAAGTAAAACTCAAAGTAAACACACTAAACTATAATACTGTTGTTTATTTGCCTTTGGACATTCGTGCAAAGCTACTCAGAGGCTATGTGAGAGACTAGTTAAAAACATGTATGTGCAACAAATATATAATGCTTCTAGAGTATGATAGCAACAGGAAATAGTTTAAAAAGTGGAAAACCCTGGATACACCCATCGATACTTGGACAAATTCTGTCGTAACAGAACAACATGGCGACATATAAGTTAATATTAAAGGTTTGTTTGTAATTAAGCACAAAGATATACAGTGGGCTATCTGTGCTCTGCCCACCACGGGTATCGAAACCCGGTTTCTAGCGTTGTAAGTCCGCCAACATACTGCTGTGCCACTGGGGGTGGATATTAAAGCGTTAGCTATTTTCCATTTTTATGTTACATCAACCCCCATAAGCTTCTTGACACTTTTTTTTTGTAAAATAAAACGTATTTGCTCTACCATGACACAACTGAAAGTTGATAAAATCGTTGTCATGTGTACTATTTATCCAAAATTAAAACGCTTGGAATGTTTTAAAAACTGTCCTTCGAGCCTTCAAACTATATAATTTTTTATTCATATTACTTCAATACAACGTGTTGATTGTGGTTCTGTAAATTACCAAGAGAGGGCTCTAGAAGAATGGAATCTGTAAAACCGAGCATACATTTTAGTTTAGAATGTACCATAAATGGATCGAATAACTTATCTTTGATTTTAGATATAAAGAAATACATTTCGAACTACTAACGTTAACACAGTACTCTAAAATATTTAAAGTTATACTACAGAACTACTAACAATTTTGGATATAGTTAAAACTCACACTGTCAACACCTTTTATACAATGAAAAGTAAATTTAATATAATAAGTACGTAAACGGGAGTCCTTTGTGGCATTGTCATTTTAATTAGGAACATGAACTCACTTCTTATAAGAATCATAACATAGTTTGAATGAGAAATAGGCATAAATAGATTTGGTAGCCGAAATTCAATTTCGAGAATCATACGACGCATATAATTTCATGATAAAAGGTGCTCCTTTATGTATTTGCCTCAAAGTTGGCTAATTGCTACGCTTCTGCAATTAGTCGTCTCTCATCTATTTACATAGTTCCTGAAGAGGCGTTCTTGGGGGCCTTATTAAAATGGAAATCTTCCTAAGGGAGCGAGGTCTAATTGAAATAGGGAGCGATAATAACCTGGTTGAAATACAAATACGAGCGATGCAATAAATCCAGCTATGTCCGTGTTTCTTTCGAAGCTTTATGGTTTGGTTGTTCTTTATTTTCTGGAAGTAACCATTGAAATTGCTCATTAGCTCTTATTACTGTACTTTAAGAAAAAGAATTTCTAAAAAAAAAGTCTGAAAATTAGGAGTATATTATTTGCACGGAAATGATTTTAAAAGAATGAGCAGTAATTGTTTTTTTTTTGTTTAGGTGCAATTTTTTTTTACAATTATTTGAGCATCGAGAACTGTACTTAAGTTGGAGATTTAAATGCTGATGGTTTGGTCTGTGGAGTTTGCAATATTCGGTGAAATAAAAATGTGTTAACAGTAAAAAGAACGTGGACATTACTTCAGAACAGAGCATTCTCAATAAATTAAAAGTATCTGTAAAAAATGGTAGAAGTAACACGACTCATAGACACCGAAGTGGTAAAACAAAACGATGCATTCGTGAAAAAAAATGAACCTTAAGGTTTTTCAGGTAACTCTTTCAAACCTTCAAAAATCAATTGAATATGTTACATAGAAATATAACCGATTTTTAATTTTCCAAATGATATTTCACTTCTTTGCTCCCTGCTCCATTTAATTCACTTTAGTTTTTGCTTCTACTATCGTTTTTTTTTTATAAACATTCCTATTGGCTCATTTTATTTCAAATGATTGGTTTCCATAGCAATGGACAATTCGAGATGACCGGTAAAAATAAGCTAGTTGTATTAATCTAAGCTTAGTTACCAAAAGTCTGTTGAATTATGACGTTCAAACACGGAAAAATGCATAATCATGTGGTCTTACTTAGGCTTTAGACATAAAATGTCAGCTGAAAGTTGCATGATTTGTTCTGAATTAATTCAACTGATGCGTGTGAAGGGTTCTGATTCACTATAAAGGGTAAGAATCAAGCTTCATAGCATCGTGTGCTCTCGTCATAAAATGTAATTGTTCTGACTTAGAATATGTCAAAATTTTCCATCAAGACGATCTAGAATAAGATTGCCTAATTTAGATTAAGCAACTCCCAAGGAGGTCTTAAAGATCAATTTGAATTGACGTATACAATCTGGTACCACATGATGCAACTGGAAATGAGCTGTTCTAAACGGAAATGACGGTTAAGATTGAATCGAAGACGCAGTAAGCGGAATAGTAAGAAACATGTATATTTAGGTAACATCGGACTAGCAATGTAATATCGAATGACATATACGCTCGAGAGTAATCATGGACGACAGACACACAAGTGAAGAACATCTGCTGCTAACTCGCACGAGTCATTACGTACATCATTTTATCGATAGGCTTAATATCTGTCACAAAAACCAATCAAAGCAACATGTGACCAAGGACAGTTTTATGACAAGATTACATGAAAATGAAACATCAAGAAACTTTGTTCATCGCACATTTCACCGTAAACTTGTTCATATTTTTAAATGCGTGCTATCAATGCTGTAACGTATGTAAAATTCTTAATATTTTGAAATGCTAATACATTCACAGACTTTAAGCATTCCCTTCTCCCAGTCGATTTACTATTAGCTTGTAATATATATATATATGATAACCAAACTTAAAATGAAGTAAAAAATATCAATTATTCTACCAGAACAAATTACTCAAACACATTGTGTATCAATATAAGACGTTTCCAGAAGTCTGAAAGCAGTTCCCGAACAATTTGAGAAAAAGAAAAACAGTGAAATCCCTCATTGTAAACAAAAATAGCGAAATTCTTAGGAATATCGATTTATCGACAATATAACTTTGCCAGGATGCAAAATTTCGATTTTTTAGCTGTCTGCTGGTTCCTTACTAGACATAGGCAGCTTTGTTATCTGTTATTTGTTTTCAACAATACCTTCCGTTGTTAGGCTTAACATGAAATATAGTTGAAAGTGATTTACTCGTTCTACACGATTTTTTTTTACCAATTCTTCATTTTAATACAAACTTCCAGAATTTGGTATTTACTGTGAAGCCTGAAAATAATTAGATGCGCCAGAAACGTTGCTTTTCATAGTTTTAAGCTATAATTAAATCTATTTGTGAATTTTTCTATATTTAGGTTTAGCGAAAATTAAACAACAACAATGGAATGGAAACAGAAGATACAAGAGATGAGTGTTCCATGGGAGTGGATTATCACTAAAAACACGAAATGAATTAATTATCTACAAGCGATTGAAGGAGTGTTGAAGTAGTCATGAGGTGGAAATGTAAATCAGAACAGCTTTTGGGAAGAGCGCACAGAGCATTGCTTATTAGATATTAGGACTGAAGACACTTGTTACATTGTGATATGCAAGTATAATTTTTGTAATCCTTTCGTAATTAAAAAAAAAAATTAACATATTTCTATTCATATAAAATCTAAAAAAAATCTTCTGCATTTGTCCAGTGCAGGTGTAGAAACAAACGTCTCCTCTGAAACCCAGCAACCAGTTGAAATTACAACAAAAAAGCAACAAACCAGCTAGTGTGCATATTAGAAACATACACATTTTCGCTTTGTTTAAAGATTTTGATTTATTTGCTCACTTGTGTGTAATTATTTCTTTTGCTGTCCAAGTTAAATATATTCTCTGCAGAACATTTCCGAAATCTGCATTTTGCGAATACGTTTAAGTTTATCTGCTGAATACCAGTGGACCTAAATACTGCAGGTGAAGTACTGTTGTACTCTTCAGGTTCACTGACGTCCAGGTAGGGATGAAATTTCACAATAATGGCAAAGGTTGAAATGATTTGTTTGTTAGAGAACAATATATACACGGGCAGCAAAGGAAGATACAAACAATAATGGCAAAGGTTGAAATGATTTGTTTGTTAGAGAACAATAGATACACGGACAGCAAAGGAAGATACAAACAATAATGGTAAAGGTTGAAATGGTATATTTGTTAGAGAACAATACATACACGGGCAGCAAAGGAAGATACAAACAATAATGGTAAAGGTTGAAATGGTTTATTATATTTATGGAAACGTAACTAGAAATGGATTTACAGTAATTTGGGTGTGGAAACGTAAATAGAAATGGATTTACAGTACTTCGGGTGTAGAAACGTAACTAGAAATGGATTTACAGTACTTCAGGTGTGGAAACGTAACTAGAAATGGATTTACAGTACTTCGGGTGTGGAAACGTAACTAGAGATGGATTTACAGTACTTCGGGTGTGGAAACGTAACTAGAAATGGATTTACAGTACTTCGGGTGTAGAAACAAAACTAGAAATGGATTTACAGTACTTCGGGTGTAGAAACAAAACTAGAAATGGATTTACAGTACTTCGGGTGTGGAAACAAAACTAGAAATGGATTTACAGTACTTCGGGTGTGGAAACGTAACTAGAAATGGATTTACAGTACTTCGGGTGTAGAAACAAAACTAGAAATGGATTTACAGTACTTCGAGTGTGGAAACATAACTAGAAATGGATTTACAGTACTTCGGGTGTAGAAACAAAACTAGAAATGGATTTACAGTACTTCGGGTGTGGAAACATAACTAGAAATGGATTTACAGTACTTCGGGTGTAGAAACAAAACTAGAAATGGATTTACAGTACTTCGGGTGTGGAAACAAAACTAGAAATGGATTTACAGTACTTCGGGTGTGGAAACATAACTAGAAATGGATTTACAGTACTTCGGTGTGGAAACAAAATGTATTGAGTGAAACATAAATAACCAGATAAAAGACACGTTTCATTCAAATACTATTACTATTAAATGAATAACATGATTTATCCAAATATCAATGTGTAATAGTATGAATTCAGGTATATTATATGTGTTTTGTAATACGTTTAGAGAGAATCTGACCTTTTTTTTCTGAACATGCAAATACCAATAATGTTATGTAGCCCAAAATATATTGATAGGAGCAGAACAGTTTACTCAGTCTCTAACTACAACATTCAGGGACATGAACTAAATCGTAAATATTGTACGGGATCAATGGGAGATGTTTTATTTATGACGAACTTTTATTCCTTAGCCTACAAATATCAGTGAATGAATGCTCACCCGATGAGATAACCTTTCTTTTCTATAGTCCTTATGAAGCAAAATGTTGTAAGGCATGACGAACAAACTTATGTCAGTATTTTGAAATACCTTATATCTCTAGATGGATTATTAATTTGGTTTTTACTTCTAGCTGTTTGTAGAAAATCGTATTTTTATAGTATGAAATATGTGAGTTTATATTGAATTAGCACAGTGTCTAGCTCGAATCACTCGTTGTTACCTTGTAAACTACTCATTCTTTAAAGGTTTGCCTTTTACCCACTCTTTAAAAACTTAATTTTTACCCACTCTTCAAAACATACCTTTTACCCACTCTTTAAAAAACACATATTTTATCCACTCTTTAAAAAACACATCTTTTACCCACTCTTCAAAAACTGACCTTTTACACACTCTTCAAAAACATACCTTTTACACACTCTTTAAAAAACACATTTTTTATCCACTCTTTAACAAATTTATCTTTTACCCACTCTTTAAAAAACTTACTTTTTACCCACTCTTTAAAAACTTATCCTTTACCCACTCTTTAAAATACTTACATTTTACCCACTCTTTAACATCTTATCTTTTATTCACACTATAAAACTTACATTTTACCCACTCTTTAAAATACTTACATTTTACCCACTCTTTAACATCTTATCTTTTATTCACACTATAAAACTTACATTTTACCCACTCTTTAACATCTTATCTTTTATTCACACTATAAAACTTACATTTTACCCACTCTTTAACATCTTATCTTTTATTCACACTATAAAACTTACCTTTTATCCACTCTTTAAAAAACTTACCTTTTACTCACTCTTTAAAACTTATCTTCTCTGCTTGTGAAGAGGTCAATAATTATATTTTATTCGAAATTTATTCAATTTCGTGAATAGGAAGTTTGTTCAGGTAGATTACTGCCAAAAGAAGTTATTCCTATCTATGTAAAGACATGTGAAATATAACACTCATTTGACTTCATTTGTTGTCGCTTAACTTTCACTGTTGTGTCGCTCTCTCTCCAAAGATCGAAATAAACTGTTTTGTCTTTGCTCTTTCGCAATTCCTTCACAAAGGGATATCGTTAACAATAATTAATCCTTTATGATAAAATAAATCTCAAATCAAGTCAGTACAACATGGACGTTTTAATATATAAATGACACTAATCCATAAATACTAATCCTGTCTTAAACTCACTTCGTTATTAAATTTGTTTTTGATATGGTCTGAATATTTTTGTCTGCTAATCTTACTGATTTATTGTTATTGTTGGCCCATGAAAAAACATTTAATTTTCATTTATATTTAAATGATTAAATTGTGTTTGGTGATGATTTATGTACGTCGTAACAGCAAATGACCGTACTGTCTTTAAAGCAAACTCCTGAAGGTGGATTATGCATAGTCCGAAATATCCGAACTGAAATTTAACTTATTTTCCCAGTCTTCTCCATTCTTTTGACTGAGTAACGAAACTATGCAATTGAACTAGTTATATTTATCATAGGAATGATTAATAAATATGGCAAATTGTAAGTTGCTTACATAAAACAAACCAAATTTTAAAGATCTCCAGATTTAAATTGCTCTTTATTTTCCCAACGCACATTTTATCTCCAAAATACGACACAGATTCCAGTGAATAACTGTTATTAGTTACAGTTTTAGTCTTAATAATAAGTGAATATTATTTTTCTCGTAACACAAACTCAAACAAATGATATCACACAGATAAAATTCTACCCTAACTATTACTTATACATACATGATATAATCGATAGCAACACAAATGGTGATTCATGTATAAATCTTCCTAATTTGGAATTGATAGGCGAATGGGAAAACAACTAATCAAAAGCACTCACCGCCAACTTTTGGGATATTCTAATCTGACAGAATAGAGGGGATTTGATTGTCTCTATTAAAGTATACGTACAGATGGACCCAAAGTGCGGGGTGGGTTTTTAAGGCAACAGGCTGCAAACCATGAATGTATCAGATTTAACGACTAGGCTACGCCTGAATTATGATGGTTTGTAAACCATGTAATAAAGATTAACGAAGAAATAGGGCATGTTAATATATTTAATAATGCTCTTACAGATTTTACCATTAAACAATGTATGTACACTCTAAAAATCTCATGAAAATTAATTTAAGCTATCATGACGCATATAAAACATTTATTTTAGTGTTTTGGCGAAGCGTGATTATAATTAATTATATTTGTATTAACAGATTAATGTATGACGGACACAGTGTGGGTGAAATATTATTATACACTCTTCTTTTCCTTGAAAACCCTAAAGGACTCAATAAAGAATGTAGTGTTAAAAATATAATAAACCTAATACTAATGTCTTATGACAAATACAATTGCTACAAAATATTATCGACTTTTAAATTAGGGCCTGGTCTGGCCAGGTGGTTAGGGCGCTCGACTCGCGATCTGCGGGTCGCGGGTTCGAATCCCCATCCCACCAAACATGCTCGCCTTTTCAGCCGTGGGGGTGTTATAATGTGACGGTCAATCCCTCTATTCGTTGGTAAAAGAGTAGTCCAAGAGTTGGCGGTGGGTGGTGATGACTAGCTGCCTTCCCTCTAGTCTAAATTAGGGACGGCTAGCGCAGATAGCTCTCGTGTAGCTTTGCGCAAACTTTAAAACAGACAAACAATTGTTTGTAGCTAATTCTTCCCTTCCTTGTAATTGGACTGTATGATTCGTTCCAATAAGCAGTATAATATACAGCTCACTATTATTATGATATCATGCTGTATATATAAATAATAAAGTCCTATGATTTTCCATATCTGTTCACTTGGCTAGATAACTGAATCTTGTTTAGTTGCGAAAGACTTTCCATTAAGATGGTTGTTGTTGTTTGTAGTTAAGCACAAAGCTACACAATGGGCTATCTGTGCTCTGCCTACCACGGGTATCGAAACCCGGTTTCTAGCGTTGTAAGTCCGCAGACATACCGCTGTGCCACTGGGGGGCTAATTCGTTGGTTGTAGAAAGTGTAAAAGTGCTGTAGAAA
>NW_013665853.1:579919-587213 GCF_000517525.1 Limulus polyphemus | reverse complement strand
AGAAATACCGCTGGGTCACAGGGGGGGCACAAATTATGATTTGTTTCTTTGAAGTTAAACCCAAAGCTACACAAGGGCTATCTGTGCTCTGCCTACCACGGGTATCGAAACCCGGTTTCTAGCGTTGTAAGTCCGCAGACATACTGCTGTGCCACTGAGGGCTTCGATTAAGAAAAAATGAAACTTTTCTGTCGTTCTTTCTCTTCTTTTCTTCTTCTTATCATTGACGAAGTCTCAGGAATAATCATTAATTATCGTTGATTTAAGAAACAGACAGCGACACCGGAAAGGTATTTAAAACAGTTATATTTATGAGCTTTTCAATGTCATAAACAGTGATCAAATAATTTTCAAAGAGAAAAATTTGATATTTTTATAATTAAGAATTTATTGCTCTTAACGAAATAATATTTTTTACTAGTGAAATTAGCCCCCCCCCAGTAGCACAGCGGTATGTCTGCGGACTTACAACGCTAGAATCCGGGTTTCGATACCCGTGGTGGGCAGAGCACAGATAGCCCATTGTGTAGCTTTGTGCTTTACTTCAAAAACAACAACAAAAACAACAACTAGTGATATTTGTAAATTTTCCTGTTCTAAAAATCATTTAGATAAGACGATCCAAGTGGCCGAAAGTGGAACTTTGCACTCTGAATTTTGGTGTTTACACTTTTTAAAAGATGTTTTATGTACTTCAAGGCTAGTGAGAAAAAATTATTATTAAATGCTTTATATTTTCGAATCTGTTAACCGTTAACTAATTTATGATGAAATGCATTAGTAGTAAAATTCAACTCTACATGAACATTTATCGAAACGTTACACTATTAGTTAAATTTCGTGGAATAATTCATGTTCTTTTCTCAAGATTAGAATAGAATAGTCATTTACTTTTGCTTCATTAATTCAGAGTTGCGCTTTTTAAAATTGTTGGTTATTCTACCAATTGTTTTTAAGATATAAATAATAAATGTTATTTTAATTTCATTTAAATATATTTTATCACCTTTTTGTTATTTATTCTAAAAGACTCTTACAATCGATCTAACGTCATGATATTACAATCACGCTATACTTGCACTTCGTTTACCCTTCTTATGCCCATCAAATTTATTGAAGTTGTACGTATTCCTATCAGGAATTGACTCATACCAATGTATACATAACAAATTGTTGTATATTACTATAATCAATGACACATAGATTAAGAAATAGGTTTTGTTTCTTATTGGGAAAATATTACTTTCTTCGTTCGCCTCTCTCAGTTTATTTTTTCTCTCTCTCTCACATCTCCCAGTATTCTTCTTTTCGTGAAACTTCTGTCTTTTATATTCCTTTCTCAAACGCACGCCGAACAGGCCACTTTCTTTTTGACTTTACACCTGTTTCTGGATATGGGATTATAATGTTTCACAACCGTAAGGTGTCTTCATGTCTCCATATCACTAAATTATGAAAGACTGCTGCTCAATCCAATTATTTGATAAAGATTTAGAGAGCTGTAATACCTTATTTCCTTAGAGACTGACCAAAAGTCGGCCGCTTTCTCACCTCTTTCAACTCCAGTTGATATTCCTTATACATAACTTCATAAGAAAGACAGTTGCTAAAACCTTACAAGACAAATAATTGTTTAATCGCTTTTTTCTAAATCTTTCCTATCTTGTGATTGGTAGAATGTGCCATATTGTTACTGCGTAAAAATTTATCAGATTTCTCAATTTCAGTGACAATTTGCGTGTCACGTAAAACAATATTATTGTGCTGAACAATTTGCGTGTCACGTAAAACAATATTATTGTGTTGAACAATTTGCGTGTCACGTAAAACAATATTATTGTGTTGAACAATTTGCGTGTCACGTAAAACAATATTATTGTGTTGAATTTGAGTTTTTAAGTTTCCGTTTTAGGTTTAATGACTTTATTAGATTATTATCAATTTTACACCAATTCTGTAAAAGCACTGTATTCTGTTGCACCACTATACCGTTTGTTTGCACACATTGCCTCATACAAACTTTTTTGTTTATTTGTTACTGAACGTAAAGCAACACAATGGGATATCTGTACTCTGGTGAGTATCGAGTTTTAGTATTATAATTTCCCAGATTTACAGCTGAGTATGTAATTAAAGATTTGTATTGCTTCCCTTGTTTGTAATACACCGAATTAGGTTTTCGCTTAATGTTGTTTTAAAACATTCTTTTTCTATTTTTCTATAACCAAGAAACTTTTCAAAAATCGTGAATGCTTGTTAGAAACACAATACACTGCTTTTCATTATAATACTGTTTGAGTGATGACGCCTTATGATGTAGCTTTCCATTCGTGAAGAGCTCACTCTTGCATGCTACTAAGTTTCTCATTCAAGATATTTATTAAGTTATATAGATTTTTGACAAATTACTTCATGGATATATATCAATGTATCGAGTAGTGCGTTATCTGTAAATAAAGAGTCAAGACTAGTAGTGGAGCATGCCAGGACTCCAAAGAAGACCTCTGGACATTTCCATGATATTAAGAGTAATAGGTCAGCTTGAAGACATCCAAACATAACAAGGTGTGGTTATAAAATTTGGACAATCGCTTTCAGATCATAAATACTATTGGCAATAAATTGGGACAGGACAGAGCATTATTGACAACCCACAAGACAACTGCAATTTGATATAATGAACTCGACACAACCCGTGTGTCTTAGCTTTCAAATGGAATCAACAGTTCAGAGCAGTAACTAGGCGACACACCAATACGAAAATGGTCAGAATACATGTTTCATAAGGATTACTTCTATTTCGGACAACCAATGGCACGAATTGCTCTAGTGAATCATTACAAGGAAAAGTTCGTCTTCATTGATAATAATAATAATAACTGGATTGGTTAAAAGACATTTGGACCAATTACTCGTTCACAAACGAGTCACGCTTCTCACTCAGTCAGATGCTAGACGTTTGAGTATTTAAAGAGTGCCCGAAGCCAAGTCAAACCCCAATTTTTGGATAAAAGGCAAGCGTATGGTGGTGGTGGTATACACGTCTGGGCAAGGATCGGCAGTGTTTGCTACAGAAACGAAACTGAGAATACCATATGATATACGGATGCTGCTTCACAACCATTAGTGTTGCTATATGCAGGTGCAATTGGCCACAACTTTCGTATAACGGATGATAACACGCGCTCTCTTCGTGTTCTCCAGGCTAGCAACTCCGTAAAAGAAGACATTGACCAAATGGACTGGTTAGCAAGATAATTGGATTTAAATCCGATTCAACATGTATGGGATGCTCTTGAAAGAGGCTTGGCAGCAGTGGAATGGTTAGCAAGATAATTGGATTTAAATCCGATTAAACATGTATGGGATGTTCTTGAAAGAGGCTTAGCAGCAGTGGACTGGTTAGCAAGATAATTGGATTTAAATCCGATTAAACATGTATGGGATGTTCTTGAAAGAGGCTTAGCAGCAGTGGACTGGTTAGCAAGATAATTGGATTTAAATCCGATTAAACATGTATGGGATGTTCTTGAAAGAGGCTTAGCAGCAGTGGACTGGAAGCAATTTGTTGGAGGAATGAACCATATTATCCAGGAAGCTTATTAATTTATTAACTTTCAAATTGCCATGGTTGTGTTAGACTTGCTTTAGTGTCCGAGGTAATCGTATGCCTAATTAACAAATGTTTCCTTATTATTAATTGGGCTCAAATACCTGTAATACCAAATAAGCATTAGTGGACATAGATTACAGTTACATGAGTGGCCGCTTGACACTTGTTTTGCTTAATACTAAATTCAGAGGCGTCATTAACATTATTTAATAACATTTATCCGTCAATTGTTTTAAACACTTTTGCTTTTAAGGTCATGATACATTCAAAAATTACATTCAAAATTTCAGTTTATACTCTCTATACATAGACTTTAGAAATATCAAGGACAATGATATGATTCATACATCTACAAGACTGTGCATTCAATCACCCAATCATACATTAATGTTTTCTTCCATTAACCAATCCTTCTCCACTGTCCAATCACTACACAGTATTCTGAAACAAACACTTATATTCTGGTTTGTAGTATTCTATATTAAGTTTATTAAGTCTAAGACGAGTTCAATTACTCTTAACTGATGTTTTCTTTAACTGTATTTACCTCTTTTTTTCATTTGTCCTATATGATTAATATCCTTATTACTTTGCAGGTTTTAACTGTTGTCGTTTTTAGTTTGTTTTTAAAGTTGTTGTTGCTTCCTTAAACAGCAGTATTTACTTTGCTAATTTGACTATTTTACCTAAAAAAAACATAAACGAATAATTTACTTATCTTGTACTTAGTAACATTGTTTTTGTCCAATTTCAACCATTGTTTTATTTAAAGCAAAATTTAAAAAGACGAAATAGAAATTACCCAACTTCTCCCTCACCAATTAGAAATAGAATATTTCACCAGTGCCTTTGTTTGACAAAGAAAGACAGCTAGCTGTTTCGGAATTTTAAAAGCTTTAGAGATGTTCTTGAAAGAATAATGCTTAATGGTATATAGTTAAGGAGAAGGCTAGAACAAAGGACAGGTCTAAAGTGCTTGTTTTCCTTAATGGAAATAATAACGATTAATGTGTGCATCAGCGTAGAGTGGCGTCATTTCTTATGTTGTCATTATTTAGCCTTGTTATTATTATCTTTTATTATCTCCAATTTTAACACGGAGAAAACTTAAATAAACTAAGAACTACTGACCGTTAATTAATAGTTTCGGATAAAACATAAGATTAAAGTCAGAACAACAATATATATATATGATCGCGGTGTGTATAAACAGAATACGAAACTTTAAAATAAAGTAGAGCAATGTACTGATATGATTTAAAACTATCTTTTTGGGAAGCAAGCTGTGAAGATAAATACATGAGTATGAATCTATAACAAAGCTCATTCATAACTACTACGTTTTCTCTTTTCTATTACTTTACAATTTAGTTCCGCTACAACAATATATCTAGGTCATTACTTTAATGATAATAACTCCATAATATTTTGCTTACAAGTTTTAGAATTCACAGATGATAATAATAGAGCTTATGATATTTTCTATAAACAAAGATAAAAAAATGTTGATTCCACTGCGGTGTTTTTCGTAAAAGTTCTTCATATTTTTCTAAAAGTAATAATTATATATTTACGTCATAAAACGCGCTATAAAACTTTATTTTAAAATACGTCAACAAAAGTGTTACATCAGAACAATATATTATTTTTTGTTGTTGCTAAAACATGTAGTCAAAGAAATGTAAGAAAAATGTTCATGGTACACTGTGAAGTATTTCTAAAGAAGAAATTTCATATAAATTTTTTTTTAAAGCTGAAATATAAATATTAGTTTTGCAAATTTAGGATTTTTTTTTTGAGTAAATGTAATGCCGACGATTGAGTTTCCACTTTGCCATGACAGCAGATGATGTACAAATGCTTGAGTACTCACGTAAAGAGCTTACGCAAGTGAATACATCAGCTCCCGCTCCACCTATGATGTCACGAGACGACATCTCTACTGTCGTAAATGGAATATAATTTTCAAGGAATATGTTAGGACTTGATGTAGTTACACGTGCCCATAACTGTGATTTAAAGTTGATATTTTTGTCTGAGCATGCACCCAACAGACACCAAAGAAAGTTCCTAATCCCTTCTAGTGTGCTCTTTCCATTAGAACATCAAAAGAAAAAAGTCGACTGTCATCGATCCAGCATGGTTAGGTACTGTTATAAACCATATGTATGTTTGCGGGAACAGTTTTACAAACGAATTTATCGATTAATTCAAACACATATAATACGACGCTCAGCAAGTGTAGCCTGTGCTACTCTACCGTATACGATCCGAGACACTTGGCTAGAAGAATTACACACAATAAATATTCAACCATGTTTAATGTAAAAGTTTTGAAATTATTGTTGGAGCATTTATGCTGTCGTTTCAATGCATTTCTCATCCGAGCTAATCTTATGTGAACATGCTTATTATTCTGGTTTAACTTGGAACAATCTATGATACTGATGTATGGAAATTGTATGAGCAAAACTCAAAAACGACTATATATATAACACCTAGAAAGATTTAAAAATAAACGAATAAAACAGTCTGTGATATTCTAGGTACAGAAGTTAATTGAATCTACAAGTAAACGACAAAAATGTGAAATGGAGTGAACAAATATACATAAATGTCAAGTTATTCAAAATCCAAACCTATATGTGTGCCTGTCTGAAAAGAGCTGGGTAACCTATATGTGTGCTGTCCGAAAAGAGCCGGGTAACTTATATATATGTGCCTGTCTGAAAAGAGCTGGGTAACCTATATATGTGTGCCTGTCTGAAAAGAGCTGGGTAACCTATATATATGTGTATCTGTCTGAAAAGAGCTGGGTAACCTATATATGTGTCTGTCTGAAAAGAGCTGGGTAACCTATATGTGTGCCTGTATGAAAAGAGCTGGGTAACCTATATATATGTGCCTGTGTACCTGTCTGAAAAGAGCTGGGTAGATACATAGACCTCTATGTGTTTTTGGTCATACTAATCAGTCGTTTGATCTTAAGTTACGTAAAAATGATTATTCGTGAAATCATGTGTACAACGATAAAAGATATTGAAGAAATGAGCTCTTTCGAGATATTGCAAAATGAAGGTAAGTCATATATAAACATTTTAAACCTTTTTAATACAACAAAGAATAAACAAGAGTTTAAAAAACATACTTATTTTGATGTGACGAACTCATAATATCATAAAATCAGCATAGATTTATATAAAAGCTTATACCAATTATAATTCTTAGAAAAACACTAGGAAATTTAAAAATATATTCATACGTGATTTTACATATTTTTGGGGAGTTTGGCTTATGATGTGGTTTATGTTTTCATACAGATTTATTAAAGATAAACATGAAGGAGTCTAGTGTGTTAAGATAACATGAAGAAGTCCAATGTGTTAAGATAACATAAAGTACAGTGTGTTAAGATAACACGAAGAAGTCCAGTGTGTTAAGTTAACATAAAGAAGTTTAGTGTGTTAAGTTAACATGAAGAAGTTCAGTGCGTTAAGATAACATGAAGAAGTCCAGTGTGTTTCCCTAGTTAGTAATAATGGCTGGAGACGGCTTGAATGGGTAATGAAGAAAAACGTTAATATAAGTTTAACATAACTGCAAATGTACAACGTTTCGACAAGGTTTTGTCATCATCAGGTACAATTAATTTACACTGACACGGATATATATATATATATA
>NW_013665853.1:577890-579317 GCF_000517525.1 Limulus polyphemus | reverse complement strand
TGGTTTCAGGAACAAAAGGTAAACTGCAGTGTAATGTACTGTAATGTACCTCTTCCAAGTTTCACAACAGTTCCGGTCATGTGACTTCTTTGTTCAATACTGTATATATATATATCCGTGTCAGTGTATATTAATTGTACCTGATGATGACAAAACCTTGTCGAAACGTTGTACATTTGCTGTTATGTTAAACTTATATTAAAGTTTATCTTCATTACCCATTCAAGCCGTCTCCAGCCATTATTAGTCTCAAAGTGGGTTCCTCGTCATCGAACTAGTTAGTAATGTTTATAACGGAGAGAGCTACTTGATATTTCTTTAAAAAAGGCTCATTCATCTGTTTATAAATGGTCTATCTCGAACTCTCTGGTGGAGACTTTTTAGCATTTGTAAAATTTTACCAATTCAATCACACAGAGAGATTATCAAGTAGCTGAAGTGCTTCACCTGGACACCATAAATAGTTCTAACTTTTATTACTATGAATTTTCAGATGATTACGAAAATATTAATCCAAGAAAATGTACTTAAATAAACGTTCACATGGATACAAATCAATAAAACTAACTGACTGCAAAAAACATCCAAATAAGATTACGATGACAGAAAAAACGAATAAACTTAAATTTTATAAACCAGTTAATTTTCTTTCGGATATTCGTGCAAAGTTGAACGAGGACTTTCTGCGTTTCTATTTTGAAATGATAATCTAGAAAAAAGGATGACAGTTAGTTAAAAGAGCCAAGTTTTAGGCTAGTCTAAACCAACAATAGGTTTTGACTGTCACGCTCATAAAGCATGGCCAAATGGTTAGGGCGCTCGACTCGCAATCTGAGGGTCGCGGGTTCGAATCCCCGTCACACCAAACATGCTCACCCTTTCAGCCGTGGGGGCGTTATAATGTGACGGTCAATCCCACTATTCGTTGGTAAAAGAGTAGCCCAAGAGTTGGCGGTGGGTGGGGATGACTAACTGCCTGCCCTCTAGTCTTACACTGCTAAATTAGGGACGGCTAGCGCAGATAGCTCTCGTGTAGCTTGGTGCGAAAATCAAAATAAACAAACAAACATAAAACATCAAACGACTCTAAAGTAGGGAGTGCGATTTCGTTTTGCGGAACAAGATGCGAACCACAGATCCACAGCCCAGTACTCTAGCCACTCATAATTCAGTTTACGAAGAAAAAGAAAAAAAAATTAATTTACGTTTGAAAATATTTTTAAAGACATGAAAATAGATTTTCAAAAGTTTTATATAAACAAACATAATGAACTATAATGTAATTCAGTCAAAACAAGATATATTCATTAAAATGTTTGCGATTGATATTTTGGGATAAATTAGAATGAAAACAGTGTCTGTATCCTAGCTCAATGTTTGTTTGTTTGTTTTTAATTATACACAAAGCTACCCAAGGGCTATCTGTG
>NW_013665853.1:570816-577214 GCF_000517525.1 Limulus polyphemus | reverse complement strand
TGATTTGTATCACTTAATGATGTTACTTAACTTTATCAACTTGATTATATTCTACATCATATACTATAAAACCTTCCATTTTCCCCCAAAAAAAGATTAATCAGCGTAACAGCACATTTGATACCATCATAAGGTAATTTCATGTTTTTTAAAGAAGTGTCAATTCAAAAATTGCAGCTAATAAAATTGACGTGACGGGGTTTCGATTTAGTTTGTAAAAAAAAAAAAAACCTAATCTCTCGTTTTGTTACTCCTTTACAAAACATTTTTTCATAATTTTAAATGATCTTGCTTATTTAATGACAGAAGATTTATTTTTATTATTATTAGCTTTGACGAAATGGTTTTTACGTGGCTTTCATAAAAATAAATTCGTTTAGCCTACACTGGAAAATTTACGTCACTGTCACTAGATAATAATATCTTACTTTAATCGGTCGTCACTGGATAACTGTATTTGATTATTGTACTCACCAAAGAAAGTATTTAATTATTATAAGATTATGTACTTTACCACCGACTAAGAATTTTAAATCATTATCTGCCAAAATGATTTTGTTTGCCATTTGTCAAAAGATTTAAGCTTGATACTCTTGTTTGTTTGTTTTTGAATTTCGCGCAAAGCTACATGAGGGCTATCTGCGCTAGCCGTCCCTAATTTAGCAGTGTAAGACTAGAGGGAAGGCAGTTAGTCATCACCACCCACCGCCAACGAATAGTGGGATTGACCGTCACATTATAACGCCCCCACAGCTGAAAGGGCGAGCATCTTTGGTGGGATGCGGATTCGAACCCGCGACCCTCAGATTGTGAGTCGAGCGCCTTATCCACCTGGCCATGCCGGGCCTGCTTGATACTCTCCAGCTGATTTGCCTAACTATTCTCAGGTTATTACGCTAAAATGTTTTATATGGTTATTGCTAGAGAAATGTTACCTAATTATTACTGAAACGTTTCGCTTGTGTAGAGACAAAGAACTTTATTTGTACTTCATTATCAGCGCTGTCATGGCAGCGATTTAATAAAATATTTTAAGTTGTTGTTTTTTTAAACCAAATGTAGAAATCCCTAGGAGTATAGCCTTGACTTTCTGGTTTTGAAACACTTCTCTTACGTTTTGTCCATCTGTGCAGACTTTTCTTTCTCTAACCAATGATATATGATTTTTCTGAACCTTATTCCCCATATAGTGTATGAATTGTTTGGGTTTTCTGAAGATTTCATGAACTGATTCCCGTGTGGTAATGTTCATTAGATTAATTAGCTCGATATCATAAGTGATGAATTGAAGAGATGAAGTGAGATATGGAGCAGAAATATGTATATTCTTATTACACATATAAAACACAAAGTTAAAACACAGACAGATATTAAATTAATAAAAATGAAATTATATGTTAAAAACGTCCGATACCTGAAACTGAATTTACGATTTTATCAAAATAAAGGTAAAATCAAAATGTTACAACCTTTACTTGACCTTTTGATCTTTTTTTTTATAAAAGGAAAAACGTTGAGATAATGCAATTCGTTTATTGTAGGCTACCTTATACGAACAAACATAGTCTGGGTTAAACTAATTTTATATCTTTCTAGGTAAACATTATGGTGATTCAGTTGCACCGCGAAAAAAAAAATATTGCCTTTATATAGTCTTTTCTTATTGTAAAATTGTTTTACTTATAAAAGAAAACGTTAAATTTACTACATTTATTCATAAATCTGAATATAAATTCAGTACACTAAAAACGTATATTTCATCTTGGACACTTGCAAGAACGTTATCCACGATGTTGACATTTACCTAGTAGCAGTAATCAAATGCAGATACAAAGTTTTTGTTACTTTTATTTTAAAACTTCTGTAAGCGTCATTCAGCTTCGATATATTTGAAATACTCTGCACAAAGCGATAAAGGTTGCTATTCTGCACCGAATACATTAGCTATACTAAGAGTTTGTTCCACATAGCTAGGAAAACGTTTTATCAAAAATGGGAGAATTTCAGAAGTTTTGGGTATCCGTGCTACAGTGACATGCTTGAAACATGCAATATACATTCATATTTTAATATCAAAAGTTCAGTTAAAAGCCTTTGAATGAAAAAGGGGTTCACAACATGGACTGAAAATAATTTACTCAAAGTTATGGGTTTTTCTGTATAACATTATTAAATCGAGCATCAACAACAACATTACTTTAGAAACATGTTTCTACATATATATATATTTTATGTTGTAATGAAATTGATTTCAAAAATTAGATTTCATGGGTTTTGGGCAATAACAACTTTTGACATTAAGTCTCATAGTTCTGCCAGTCCCAGATAAATAAATACAAACAATCAATAACAGTTATATCATTGATTGAATGAATTACATATTCGTTTTTTAGTTACATTCCAGTGAGTAAGTTTTATTATGAACACGCTACTGGCATGCCAATGTACATAATAGTACTAGGTCTTTAACAGTTAGGCTAACTTTATTGTGATGTCATTAAGTTCGCTGAAAGCTCTATTGGTTCATTCTTCACGTTAAAGGTCTACTTTATTTTGGTACCATTAAGATTACATAGCTACCTCATTAACTTAGGCTCAATCCAGCAAAACGAAGTTTTGTTTTTCCAGTTTTTCAATGTTTGTTTAACGCTTGTAGAAAAATCACAGTACATTTTTCACGAATTTAATATTCATTTCATGTTTGAATACCATTAAAACATAAGAATGTATGTTGTTATAAGTTATTTCATTAACCACAAAACTGCTGCTCCACGTGGATCCCATCGGCTGCGAAGTAGATTTTACTAAACCAATTACGTATCAAATTACTCGTGGATCAAAGACTTTATTAGTTATAGGGCCTTTAATAATATACGAGTTACAAAACATTACCACTAATACTGCAATTAACTTCACTGACTCCTATAAGGATTCCATAAGTATTTTACATAAAAATTTGGAGATTTCACCCAATTTATTTGGTTAGTTCCTTATCTGAACTTTGTAACAATTACTCAATATGATGCAATATATGGGATTCAGCGCTTGTCACGGTTTACATAAAAAGTCGGTAATTGGATGGTTAAATAAAAATTTAAGAATGATATAAATCGCATCACTATTTTAAGCGAATTGTCGTTAACGCATAGTATCTGAACATGTTAAAACGCATTGTTTTAAGTAAACAGTAATAATGTGACAATTTATATCTTGGTTGCAAACTAGGCCCGGCATGGCCAGGTGGTTAAGGAGCTCGACTCGCAATCTGAGGGTCGTGGGTTCACACCAAACATGCTCGCCCTTTCAGATGTGGGGACGTTATAATGTGACGGTCAATCTCACTATTCGTTGGTAAAAGAGTAGCCCAAGAGTTGGCGGTGGGTGGTAATGACTAGCTGCCTTCCCTCTAGTCTTACACTGCTAAATTAGGGACGGCTAGCGCAGATAGCTCTCGTGTAGCTTTGCGCGAAATTCAAAACAAACCGGTTGCAAACTTTCGATAAAATCATATAACATCTGAATATTTTTAAGCTTGGTACAATTACCGATAAATCTATAAATTACCACCGTTTTCATTCAACATCTAATATTTATGATCATCTTTATTTTTTATAGCCTAACTTTCAGGTGTCACATACTTGTTCTATGATCATCTTTATTTTATAGCCTAACTTTCAGGTGTCACATACTTGTTCTATGATCATCTTTATTTTATAGCCTAACTTTCAGGTGTCACATACTTGTTCTATGATCATCTTTATTTTTATAGCCTAACTTTCAGGTGTCACATACTTGTTCTATGATCATCTTTATTTTTATAGCCTAACTTTCAGGTGTCACATACTTGTTCTATGATCATCTTTATTTTTATAGCCTAACTTTCAGGTGTCACATACTTGTTTTCTTTTATCGATTTACTTACTTTTGTAAAGAAAAGTACTAATTTTTAGCATAAAAATAACGACGCAATGTTTAAACGATGATTTTCTTCAAATTTGTTTTGCCTATATATATATATATGACGTATTCTACTTACCAAAAGGTTTTTTTCTCTTCAGGAGATACGACACAAGACCTTTTTTTCATGAATTTATGGATGATGAGAGCACTTGAGCCATGTACAGCTAACATAGATCTTATTTATAGGAAGAACACAATGTCTACGGTAACACTGTGTTCTCTACTATAAAGGAAGTATTTTACTTTTTTTTCTTGGAGTGCTACTACTCTTCTTTATCGGAGATGTTTGTGCCAGAGGCTGAATTACGGCAAACAAAATGTTGAAAAATCAGTCACTTTTCCGGTCATCTATAGCACGGCAAGGCTGTAGCGGCTATTGGAGACTGTAAATGCTATAAATCCAGTGCTTCGGAGTTGCTGGTTCTTCAAAAAACATTTAAGTGTCGCGAGATTCAGATATATTGGTTACTTGCCATCCCTGAAATAAAACTTTGTTCAGATCTTAACTAGAACAAGCCTCCATTGCTTTGAGAAGTAAAAGGTTTTTTCAATCAGAAAGAGGGAGAGAGAGAAAAAAACAAAACGTTATATCCAATAAAATACCGAAATTAAAATTTTGGATACGTTTTCAACTAATACTTTCATCTTTTAAAATGTTTGCAAGATACAGAGTTTTCGTTTTGTTTTATCAGCAGAACCAAACGTGTTTGAAAAAAATTCTAATGTTAATATCGATTTCCGATATTTTTCGTTAAAAGTCCTGTACAAGCTTCACGGCAACTTATGAGTCATTAAGATAATAATGTTTAATATTTTTTTTACTTCTCGGTATTTCATAGAGGAAATTAAAAATGTACTAACGATATACTTAAATAAACACTTTCGAACAACTGTTCTGTTTTAATTGTTATTTGATTATACGCAGACAAAGTGAATGCTTTATTTCAAGCATGACCATTTTTAGCTTATACTTAGCAACCTGATTAAATGATATAATGATTCCCTTTGAATGATTTTCTTTTTTTTAACAGCAAAAAAAAAATCCTTTTGAATAGAAACGTTGCACCGTCGTGATTATTTTAGGATTCTTCAATTAGCAAAGTGCATAAAATGCTTCTTTTCTTACGAATGACTGATTACGTACTATAGGTAAAAACATTCTTTTTTTCACGTTGTCCTTTGTGGTGGAAAATCAGATTAGAGGCTAGTACAATAGATAAATAGCAATAAGTCGAGATTTCTTATATACAATGTTTTTAATTCGTTGGTTTTGTTTGTTTGTAATTAAGCACAAAGCTACACAATGGGCTATCTGTGCTCTGCCCACCACGGGTATCGAAACCCGGATTTTAGCGTTCTAAGTCCGCAGACATACCGCTGTGCCACTGGGGGGCTAATTCGTTGGTTTCAGAAAGTGTAAAAGTGCTGTAGAAAAGAAATAAGTACGTTTAACTATCTGATTCATGTGTTTGTAATTAAGCACAAAAGTACACAATGGGCTATCTGTGCTCTGCCCACCTCGGGTATCGAAACCCGGTTTATAGCGTTGTAAGTCCGCAAACATGCGGCTGTGCCACTTGGAGGCTTTGTTCATGTGATGTCACTGCAAAAAGAAAAAAAAAAGAAAGTTTATTCTTCATTATAAGATGGGCATTAAGTAATGATAAAAATATTCTCTCATTCAAAATTACACTAGAAATTTCATAAAACTATTATCAATACAAACAATCCTGCTGGTTTTCTATCTCGTAGTGTTCAAATGTTCTTGTTTCAGAAACAACTAAAAACTAGCACTTTAGTGCACACAAACTTACTCCGCCAAAAAACAAAAAACACAGTTAGAAGGATGCTGTGAAAGCCATCAAACTGCACTGTCGCAAGATTATCTAGAAAATTACAGTTTCTCATTGTAGACATATTCTACAAACCGTCATCATCATGACACCAACTAGAGCAATCTAAGTAATCGTTGTGAACATGTTTAATAATTCTGCATCCTCACAACATCATCTAGAAGGATGCAGACAATCGTCGTGAACATCTTTTGTGAGGTTTCACAGCCACAAGAACATCAATAAGATCGCAGCTATCCGTTCCCAACATCTGATAAACCAACAATGTCACAAGAACGTCAAGAAGATCACAGCTAGCCGTTCCGAACACCCGATAAACCAGCAATGTCACAAGAACGTCAAGAAGATAGCAGCTAGCCGTTCCGAACACCTGATAAATCAGCAATATCACAAGAATGTCAAGAAGATCACAGCTAGCCGTTCCGAACACCCGATAAACCAGCAATGTCACAAGAACGTCAAGAAGATAGCAGCTAGCCGATCGGAACACCTGATAAACCAGCAATGTCACAAGAACGTCAAGAAGATAGCAGCTAGCCGATCGGAACACCTGATAAACCAGCAATGTCACAAGAACGTCAAGAA
>NW_013665853.1:564889-570344 GCF_000517525.1 Limulus polyphemus | reverse complement strand
CAGGAAATGTTCACACTTTCAGCTGCGCTCTTAAAGAAACTCCTACGAAAGTGTCCACAAAGAATAGCTGAGCCATTTTAAATGTTCTTATGACGGTGTAGTTTATAAAAGTGTTTGCTGCGATCTACTTGGCGGTCTAGTGATACTGCTGGTTTATCGGGTGTTCGAAACGGCTAGCTGTGATCTTCTAGCAATTCTTGTGATATTGCTGATTTATCTGGTGTTCGGAACGGCTAGCTGCTATCTTCTTGACGTTCTTGTGACAGGAACGGCTAGCTGTGATCTTCTTGACAGAACACCTGATAAACCAGCAATGTCACAAGAATGTCAAGAAGATAGCAGCTAGCCGATCGGAACACCCGATAAACCAGCAGTATCACTAGACCGCCAAGTAGATCGCAGCAAACACTTTTATAAACTACACCGTCATAAGAACATTTAAAATGGCTCAGCTATTCTTTGTGGACACTTTCGTAGGAGTTTCTTTAAGAGCGCAGCTGAAAGTGTGAACATTTCCTGTAAATATTTTCTTTTGCTTTTCCTGTTTGATTTAATGCTTTTATTTTGAAAGTGTCTTACAAGTGCTTGTTGCAGTTATTAAAACAACACAATGAAATAGCACATGTATTGTTTAATTACCACACGGTGACTAACTTGAACTTCATCGTTTTCCTCTCTCTTTTATTCTTCAGTTACTAAATAAATCTGTATTAATCAGAAGGAGGGAAAAATGTTGTTTATGTGTTTGACTTTAGTGCAAAACTGCACAATGAACTATATGCACTGTGTTTATTGCAGGGATCACATCCAGGATTACAGCGTTATAAGCTCTGACGCTTAACCGCTGAGCCACCAAGGGATGGAAAGGAAAATATTTAGAACCCAATGAGACTAATTTCGCCCGGATAAGTAATGTTTAAAGGTTGTGTAAGTTTCAAACAGATTACAATATACCCGGATGAGTAATGTTTAAAGGCTGTGTAAGTTTCAAACAGATTATAATATACCCGGATGAGTAATGTTTAAAGGCTGTGTAAGTTTCAAACAGATTACAATAGATCCGGATAAGTAATGTTTAAAAATTGTGTAAGTTTCAAACAGATTATAATATACCCGGATGAGTAATGTTTAAAGGCTGTGTAAGTTTCAAACATATTACAATATACCCGGATGAGTAATGTTTAAAGGCTGTGTAAGTTTCAAACAGATTACAATATACCCGGATAAGTAATGTTTAAAAATTGTGTAAGTTTCAAACAGATTATAATATACCCGGATGAGTAATGTTTAAAGGCTGGTAAGTTTCAAACAGATTACAATATACCCGGATGAGTAATGTTTAAAGGCTGTGTAAGTTTCAAACAGATTATAATATACCCGGATGAGTAATGTTTAAAGGCTGTGTAAGTTTCAAACAGATTACAATATAATGAATATCCTGATGGTTCTTTGCTGTTTTTTTTAGAGTTTATGATAGATAGGTTCTACAAGGAAAGTTGCATTAATTATGATATGTAAATGTCAATACAAAACGTTTTTATAAAGTACACCCGTTTCTTAATTATGGGGAATGAGAACGAGAGTTACGAACTTTCCTTTTATAATAGTGGTCTAAGGGTTAGCTTAAGGAGTTACGAGGTCCAAGGGTTAAGCTGTGATGTCGCTGATCACGCTTCGCACTTTCAACCTTGAATGCCTCATCAAATTGATAGTGGATCTCGTTACTTGGCTACAAGAGCCAGATGAGGCTTTGGAAGCGACGAGTACTACTGATTGGCCACCTTCTCTCTGATCAGTAGCTCAAAAGGAGGTACGACTATACCCTAACCGAAGAGGCCTCTAACTTACCCGTTTAGACCAAGTTCTTGCTTTTCGTTTTACATTATCATTCACATAGACAGTCCTAAACAAACTACTGTCATTCGAAATACGTAGAATAATAGAATAAGTTCTCAAAGTTGTTTGTTGCTAAGCCTAAAACAGACATACCACTGTGCAACTGGGGACAAATTATCAAATAATACAAATCAACACACATATCATAATCTTAGTATCGTGAATTTTACATATTGATGAAAGGGACGTTCTTAATCAGTTGTTGGTCTGTAAAAATGAATTCGACCAACTATGTGTAATTTAACAGTCAAATAATTCATCAATAGTCGTCAGTTATTTCACTAAAGAAAGTGTATTTGGCATGAGAAATATAATGGTTCTTTGGATATTAGTACGGGAGTTAAACAGTTAGTCCGAGAATTTACGGATTGTTTTGATTTGCTGAGGTTAAACTAATATAAACTGTATTTTAAGGCTGAACTTTCTACAATGTTATAAGCCGTGTTGCTTGGAGTTACGATAAAACTCAGTGTTTGTTGCAATTCTATCGGACTGAAGAGCTCGCTAATGACAATAAATAGTTGAATTGGTTGACGAGTGATGCACACATTTCACAACTTAATCTGATTATACGCTACACTTGGTAGATGAACACAGGATTAAGTCCGTAAACTGGGGAGTCTCGGACACTACAGAGATTTCACTATTCCTGATTGAAACACCTCTCGACACTAAAGATGAAGGAACTACCTCCTCAGTACAGTAATTTGTTTATTCTGAAAGAGGAACCCTAAATTACTTTCAAATTAAAAAAAAATGCCTTTCAACTCTTCTAACTGTTTTGGAAAGCACTGCTGACGGGAGGTATTTGAAAATATAATAGAGAAGTTCAACAGTCTTCTTCAGGAAAGACAAACTGTATGTACACTTACATGATCTTGTATAGCTGTAAGCACAAATGGAAGTTGTATTTCGTAATCGAAACATTAAAAAACACATCTTTTTTTTTCTCTCTAGAAAATAGTCTTTGCTATGTCATTACATAAAACTATTAGTTATGTAACTCATTCACTGACATTGAGCTTATTATCGCTTTCAAGGGGGATTACAAATTGCGTGTAGTTTGCGTAAAATTCTTAAATAAGTAATAAACAAACTGAGTTCATTGTACATTAGTTTTAATACTGTAAACCTAACCTAAGATTCTGGAGCTGTATTCTTATTTTTTGTAAATATTGAACTATGATTATATTATTTCAAACATTTATCTTAAAGAACTGTGAAATACACATGATATGTTTATCAGAAGTGTCAGACAATGTTGTTATCAAATGAAACACTAAATATATTACACAAAAGCAAACTTTATTTTTTTATAGAATTTGCGTGTAGAGGAGACCAGGATTGGTTAAATCACTTTTCTTTGAAATTTTAAAATAGAAGTCACCTGTCAACTTCAAGATAAGAAATACTGATACTAACATAAACTAGACATCTTCCTCTATTACATAGCAAAACCAAATCACTTACCTCTTTGCTAAGTTTCTCAAAAATGAACATAATAAAAGAGAGTGTGCTGTGTTTCAACCTACCCCGAATACTGGGTAAATTGAAAAGGATGAAATTAAACAAAAACACTATATTTATATCAATGTATTTATTTCACAATTAAGTAAATAAAATAAAAAAAATACAAATTGCTTTTCACGATAATGCCTACAAACGCAGTTTTAAAACACTAACTGCTTCTCACGATAATGCCTACAAACACAGTTTTAAAACACTAATTGCTTCTCACGATAATGCCTACAAACACAGTTTTAAAACACTAATTGCTTCTCACGATAATGCCTACAAACACAGTTTTAAAATACTAATTGCTTCTCACGATAATGCCTACAAACACAGTTTTAAAACACTAATTGCTTCTCACGATAATGCCTACAAACACAGTTTTAAAACACTAATTGCTTCTCACGATAATGCCTACAAACACAGTTTTAAAACACTAATTGCTTCTCACGATAATGCCTACAAACACAGTTTTAAAACACTAATTGCTTCTCACGATAATGCCTACAAGCACAGTTTTAAAACACTAATTGCTTCTCACGATAATGCCTACAAACACAGTTTTAAAACACTAATTGCTTCTCACGATAATGCCTACAAGCACAGTTTTAAAACACTAATTGCTTCTCACGATAATGCCTACAAGCACAGTTTTAAAACACTAATTGCTTCTACGCAATCATTTACTGCGGCAGTAAAATGTCTTAGAACCGTGGTCATGACACCACGGGTACTCACCTCAGTGTCTGAAAGTGTACGACACTGTGTCAACCTGCCTGTGTGGGTAACCGGCCCTAGTGTCCTCTACTTGTGAAAACTGAACTATATTTATTCAATATAGTTTACATTTTACGCTGTGCAGAACGATATATATAATGTTGTTCAACAGATGATGGTGCAAGTCGACTAAGATTTGATGTACAGCTATTGCCAAAGGTTTTGCATCACCTAAAGTTGAACGAAACCTGTTGAATAATGTTATGTTTAGAGGTTACGTGGAATAGTTTAAAGGATCATTCGACCCTTCAGCGAATCCATGTCTGAGAGGATTGAGATAAAAACTATAGAATGTACTACAACTACTAAATTTCCCTAAAAGGGAGCCGAAAGCCGATAAGAGGAGTCACCTGTTTTAACCAGTCACACCAACATAGAATAGTGTGTTCTCTATTAGTCAATCAATAGACACTAAAATGACGTCACATAAGGGACCTTAACGTTGCAATTTATACTGTTGTGACGTCAGTAAAAGGTGCGCATGCCATGAATCACGAGAATAATTATGCACTCTGTAGGCTACAACACAGCATGACATATGGACTTCAAAAGCAAGAAATATAAATATTTGTTGCTCTTAATTTTGTTTTTAGTTACTCTTGAAACAGAACACTAGCTCAATGTTTGTTTGTTTGTTTTTAATTATACACAAAGCTACACGATGGGCTATCTCTGCTCTGCCCACCACGGGTATTGAAACCCGGTTTCTAGCGTTGTAAGTCCGCAGACATACCGCTGTACCACTGGAGGGGGGCTGAGTCACATCGGACATTAGTATTTTTACGAAGACATTACATAAATTCAACGGTGGACAACTCAGCGTGTGTGGCAAAGGACAAAGCTAGCTAGATTCCCGTTAAGTGAAATATATTTCCGTCAACTCGTAATCAACTCGCTCATTATGAACCCTCGATAAGATATCAAGAAGTTCCAGACTAGAAAGAAGACTTTATATTGTTTGTAAGTCAGTGAAAATTTTGTTTATAAATCTTTGTTTGTAATATCTATTTGTAATAATTGTTATTGTAAATTATATTGTTGTGTATATATTAAAACGTATTTGTGTCAAAGAAAGAAAACTGTGTGTGTATTAATCTTGTTGGCAAATATCATAAACTGACAATATATCGGCTTTTACTTAACTGCTAAATCCAAAGTACAATTTAACTACTAAATTTAAATTATCAGTTAACTAAATTTCAGACCGTTTGAAATTCTAATACATAACATGACAAAAATGTATACATTATTAGAAAACAAAGAAATATAT
>NW_013665853.1:553465-563889 GCF_000517525.1 Limulus polyphemus | reverse complement strand
CTAAATTAGGGACGGCTAGCGCAGATAGCCCTCGTAGTAGCTTTGCACAAAATTCAAAACAAATAAACCCATGCACAATAAATCTTTAAGTCAGTAAACAATTCCACGTTTCAAAACAGATTTAACATAGGGGGCCATCGAGTAGTTTTTAGCTAAGCATAGAGATGGAATATTACACTAGATTTATATTTTATCCCATTTTATAACCAAAAGTATAGTGATGTTTATTACCACATCTTGCTATTTAATCATCACTGTAGTGATAAATAATAGTGCCTTGTCTAACAATTAGTTTGTTCATAATCATTACATCCTATATATTACAAGTTAAAAGTTAATTTGTTTCTAAGGGGAAAACGTCAGTAAATCAAAATATTCTCATTAAAAGCTGAATATTATGAAATATTAAAGTTCCAAAGCGAAATCATCTTAGGTGGTAAAAAAGAAGAACCTTTTCTGTTAAAACGTAATGTGAGTATTCAATAATGAGATCAGAAATACATAGAATACATTATATTAAATATATTTGTGTCACTTGACGTATCTTGGGATAATCATTCTAAAGAGTAATTACGAAGTTTTTCTTGACAAAATGATTAAGACTTGTATGCTTCACCAAACAAATGACTTAAGCCAAGACAAAGATTCCGCGCTTAAGTTCTCTTGCAAGAAAAGTTTATTAATTTAGAACAAAGTTAAATAATATGTTATCAAGAAAGAATAATTGAGGTAGCCATTTCTCAGTGTAAAGAGAACAGGAGTTGTTCCTTAATGTACAGAGTTGATTTTCAAGTCCTGTAGTTAAGTTTCGATACAGAAAATGGATTTACCAATTAGCTCAAACTTCCTTTGAAGATACATCGGAATTAACTGCCATTAGCTTTGTTGCCCCAAATAACATGTTTAGAGACAGGGGTCCCAGCTCTGTTTGTTACGAGTTAATTACTAGGCTGACCACAGAAAATTTAGTTTCAGGTTCAGAAATAGATTCTTTCCTGTGCCAGAAGACAATAATAACAATAATTATACAAATACATTCCATGTTAGATTGGTAATTTGTATTTAATTCATATTCCTGGTATGAGTATGTTGTTCTCAGGGCTCTGGTAATTACACATTTATCATACATACTTATTTGATTCAGCGAATGAAATTAGATGAGCTTGACCTGTCTTGGAAATTAAACAGTGCAATGTGAAATCAGTCTAAAATCATTCCGTCTGAATGATTTACGTTGAAACGTTAGCATAGAACAGGATGTCCACAAATGATAATGACACTTTCAATTATGTATAACTTTTGATGCATATCAGATAGAACCGAATAGTTGTTTGTGCGATGTGTGTACGACCTGAAGCGTTATGGTGATGATGAGGTTCACTCCTGATATTGCCTTCAGTATGGTCCAGGTAGCGTTATATCGAATTAAAGCACAAAAGCTATGCCTATGGTATATCTGATTATTCTCTATTAACCTGAAATTGAAATGGTATGATGAGGTACATGTTTATTTACACATATCGCCCACACAAGATACAAAAGAGTGAGGACCGAGTATCACATTGCTCTGGAAATTTGATATTTAGACAGCACAGTTACTATCAACGTATATTACGCATGGAACGAAAATCAGAAAACTACAGTGATTTCTCTCAAACGTATAGATGACAATAAATAAAAAAATCAAATGTTATATTATATATTAATTTAAAGCATTGTCATAATTTATAGTTTGTTTGTAGTTAAGCACAAAGCTGTACAATGGACTATTTGTGCTCTGCCCACCATGGGTATCAGTACAGAAAATCAGTTTTCATGCCTTTATATGATTTGTGTAATTAAAAGAAAAGAATAAATACTTATATTGGGAAAATAATATAAAATGATTTCTGTAAATAAATATTGACGAAACAATCAAACACCATGTAATACTTTTTACAGAAAAGAAAAAACAATCAAACAACATGTAATACTTTTTAGAGAAACACAAAACAATCAAGCATCATGTAATACTTCTGAGAGAGAAAAGACAAAACAATCAAACATCATGTAATACTTTTTAGAGAAAAACACAAAACAATCAAACATCATGTAATACTTCTGAGAGAGAGATGGAAGGAAGATTTTCTCTGTGGCTTAAACAATGACCAGAATTTGATAACGGTTTTTAATTTGAGAGAAAGGCTTGTATCTTATTAAAATAACTTAAAAAACACTTCACTTACGAAAACTGACTTAAAGGTGGAATTTCACTGATACAGTCCATGAAGCTATTACTTCTGCCTCTCACCTTAAATGATTGATTATCTGGAATGCTTTATACAGCAGCAAGTTATACTTCAATGTTTGTCTTTTGTACCAATGCTCTTGTATTTTATTTGAAAAATCGTGATACGCGAGCCTTGACACACTTGTCTTACCTAAAAAAAAAAAGATCGTAACTAAATGTGTAAATACAAATCAATATTTAGTCTTATGTTTTGTTGCGAATATTGTTGACTGAAATTAACAAAGGGCTGTTGAAAGGTTGCTAAGAAACCCAAGTAACTTTTATATGTAGTACTATTGAAAGGTTGCTAAGAAACCCAAGTAACTTTTATATGTAGTACTATTGAAAGGTTGCTAAGAAACCCAAGTAACTTTTATATGTAGAACTATTGAAAGGTTGCTAAGAAACCCAAGTAACTTTTGTATGTAGAAAGAAATGAGATGACTAAAAAAGCTACTTTTTGAAAAATTCATAAGTCATAATCTATATAAGAAACTGTCGGTGAGTTTCACGTATTTCAAGCATGTTTAATATGTACTATAAGTAAATATACAGACATTAGTGTGTTAACGATTTGGTCAGGGTTGCTTAGCAACAGGGTGTTCGAGAACGTGATATTCTCGGATAACTCATAAAGGGTGTTCAATGTTTATGGACATATTTTCACCAATTCACTCACACAAGATTGCAAAATCGATAATAAATTTTAAGCAATAAGCTTTATTGGTGTATTGGGATGATAAAAATGCAGAAACATGTATAATTAATTTGATGTTGAAAAATAAGCAAATAACCAATGACTTACGACTAATACAAATTACACTAACAAAACTTTCGGTATTGCAGAATAAAAATCAAACATGTTATATAAACAAAAAATAATACAATATCAGAAGACAATGTAAGACTGAAGAGGACACACGAATGTGTCGAAACTAGTTTCTACAATATCAAGATTTCTGACAGTTTTTTTCCAATTAATGCGTTGTTTTTTGTTCTTATGTTGAATAAACTTCCTATCTTGTTCCTGAAGATACGAATATGTTAATCACAAGAATATTTTGCCTCATTTCTACACTTTATCTAATTTTTACATCAACTTACTTTTAACGACCGTGAAAAAAAATTGACAAAATTTGAATAACACGAATAATAAAAAAAAATTCACTAAACTAATATATATTTAGGTTGGACAGAGAATATGAGGAGAGCAAGAAATAAAAGATACAAATTATTATCATCTTACTGAAACAGTTGCGTTTTGATGTCAGTTTATTATCATGTTATTAGGCCTAATATACTTTATGGAACGCCACCTTTATTAAAAACTGAAGTTTCATCAGATATCTTGGGATAAAGATGGGGGATAGAATTGATAAAACTAAAGTTTCATCAGATATCTTGTGATAAAGATGGAGTATAGAATTGATAAAACTAAAGTTTCATCAGATATCTTGTGATGAAGATGAAACTTTAGTTTTATCAATTCTATACCATCTGATGAAACTTTAGTTTTATCAATTCTATACTCCATCTTTATCACAAGATATCTGATCCATCTTTATCACAAGATGAAACTTTAGTTTTATCAATTCTATACCATCAGATATCTCGTGATGAAGATGTAGTATAGAATTGATGGTGGATCCAGTACAGTTTCGTTATTCTTACTTTAAAGGAAAATAACAATGTTTAGTCTAGACTAAACTGGAACGAGCTTAAAATTTCAGGAGAAGTGAAAAAGCTGAGTTTTAGGCTGACTTCAGTTCAGGAATTGCTAGACTCTTACGAATCCGTTATTGCTTGGCACCTCCAATTCTACATGCGATATAAAACCTGTTGTCATTCTCTGGAACATCTAATATGAAGCATATATAACTTAGACATCTAATCGTGTCATTTATTTATCCCTTTACATGGTTAGGGAGGTAAGGCTTGTTAATTACAAACAAAGTAACGTTTGCTTTTGAAAACTGCATTTAAAAGTATTTTTTTATCTTAGAATGGACTTGAATTTGTGAGTAAAATATGCCTAAAAAAGGTAAGCTTTTTCGTGACTTACAAAAAAATGTTAACCTGTCTAAAGTAGAACCTAGGTATTTTTTCTTAAAATGTTCGGCCTGGCATGGCCAGGTAGTTAGGACCCCGGCATGGCCAGGTGGTTAGGGCGCTCGACTCGCAATCTGCGGGTCGCGGGTTCGAATCCCCGTCACACCAAACATGCTCGCCTTTTCAGCCGTGGGGACGTTATAATGTAACGGTCAATCCCACTGTTCGTTGGTAAAAGAATAGCCTAAGGGTTGTCGGTGGGTGGTGATGACTAGCTGCCTTCCCTCTAGTCTTACACTGCTAAATTAGGGACGGCTAGCACAGATAGCGCTCGTGTAGCTTTGCACAAAATTAAAAACAAACAAACAAACAAACAAAACTTAAAGTGTTGAAATGAGATTTGTCTAAATAAACAATTACTTTTCTAATTACTTATTTTTAGTATGTAACAGTGTAAGTACTTACAATTCTATAGGTAAGGTTATTCAAATCTTTCATAACTGCAATGTTTGAAAAGTGAGCTAATAATTTATTTAAAATTGTAGTTAACCAATTGAATAATTACTTGACAGTCTTGAAAAGTGAGCTTCATGGGTAGGTTTCATTCTTTTGATTAATAAAAAACGTGATAATTTCTTAACACAATCTTACACCAGACTACTCAGTAAACTGAATTAATTCCGGTGTTCACAACGTACTAAAGAACTTATAACAAACCAAATGATACTGAGATATTGAGAAAAAGTGTTTAAGTAACACTTTACTAGATGGAATACTACCTAAATTTTTCATGTTTAGTACTTACTTTGTGCTTTTCAATTGTCCTCCGGTAGCACACGGTAAGTTTATGGACTTGCGTCTCTAAAATACGTGGTTCGATTCCCGCGTGGACACAGCAGATAGCCCGATGTGGCTTTGTTCTAAAACAAATGATCTTCAATTTCTTTAGAAATTGTTTAAGAAAAGTGTTTTGTACACTTATAGTTGCATTAATGATAAATATACTTTATTAATTGATTAACCTCGAAGTCTAAGTCCAGTTCAATCTACACTTTGATGAACGGTGTTATTGTGTCATACTAGTTATAGTTGCCTTCTTACATTTGTTTCACAGTAATAGAACGTAATCTATATAAGGAGTCAAGTGAAGAACACAGAGTGCTAATCAGTCTTAGTTAAAATGCCAATTTAATTTTAATAGAATTAAAAACAAAAGAAGAAAATGTTCTAGGTCCTCTGCTGCTCTCGGTTTCATTGCCATAATTTTGTTTTATTGACCAACATTGCAAATTTTATTGCATTACGCTTCTGCGAAGGATGGCGAAGTAAATCTTAGAACACAGGCATCTTGACAATTTTTCCTCAGACCTTTCATTTCACGTGAAGTCGGATTTCAATTCACATATAAACAAACAGATTCAAACGGAATTTGTTATAATTCCAGTTTCTTCGAACAATATTTTCCATGAAAACGTTCTTATATTTCTGAATATAGCTAGGAGACTGTGAACTAATGGTTTGTGAGACTATATTAACTTCAAATCTTTATTTACCATCTTGTTAATGATACCAGAAGATATATCCACCTTCATCGTAATTACTTAGTTTGTATAGTTTGTAATAAATAAGATCGTTATTGTCAAGAGGGAATACAAATACACTTAGCGTTGTCAAAATGAGAAATGCGTGTTATATTAAACATCTATATATGTAAGTTGTATGACAAGACAGGGTTTATGGATATCATGAACGATTTATTAGAACAGGAAAAAATTTTTATCATACAACTGTAGAACTATATCTCACCCAGCAACTCAGCTACAGAAGCTACTTTAGGGTCGTGGTTAGCAATTTTTCGGATCAGTTCTGCCCAACAGTTCTCAATCTGGAGACTTAGCTGAACATGGCAATCTTGTAACGTTCTCCTGGACGAATTAATCCTGTACAATACGCGCACTAGGCAGTAGCATTGCCATCCTGGAACACAAAGTTATTGCCAAATCTTACCCTAGCATGTGGCAGAAATATCGTCTCCATGTGATGTCTGTAGGAGGCGCCACTGACGTTTCCCTGGAGGATATGAAGATAAATTTTTCACCATAATGGATAGCTGCCCAAACATGTACTACACCACCTCCCGTGTGTTTTCTGTGAGGAAGAAAATCTTCCTCATCTATTCTCCAGGCAAACGACGAATACAATTCCTACCACCAGCGGTAACAAGCCAGAAACAGGACTCATCTGAAAAACATGACATGTCGCAACTGTCTGAACTGTAAGTTGACATGCTGTCTTGTCCAAGTAACACGGTGACGGTGGTGAATTCTGGTTAATATCGATTTGGCGAAATAACTTTGTTGTGTCAATCACCTATTCACTGTTCTCCTGGATACCTTGGAATGAACGTATTCATGCTATTTCTGTCGTAAGGTGTGTTGCAAGACTTCTTTCGACCTTGCTATATTAACCTGATGAAAACACGGTCATCGTGGGCAGTAGCTTTTCTGTGTCTAGCAGTAGACTTACCTGGATTCAGTAAATTGCTCTAGCAATGCATTATTCTAACAAAAACAGACCCTTTTATACAAAACCGGTGTGTATGTGTGTTTTGACAAACAAATGCTCAAAACAACTTATACAGACCAGAATAACAACTCGTACTCGTGTGTTCGATCAGACACTACCTTCTCTGTTACTACTCGGGCATTTACTCAATAACTACTCCATGTATGTAGACAATAACGTCAACATAGAAATATATTTAACTACTTTACAATATATTTATTTTTATTTGCAAAGAAATTATATGTTTTCCTTCACGTGTAGTAAACGGCGTAAGTAGATACGTGTTTTTAAGTGCGGTTTTTCATACTGAAAATCACGTTTTGCTTTTGATGAAAATGTTTATGATAAAATGGAAAGGTTAGCAGGACATATAAGCTAACATTTGACATGACTAATCTGTTTCTGTGCGTTATTTGAGATTAAAAATCAAGTTTTGCTTTTGATGAAAATGTTTATAATAAAATGGAAAGGTTAGCACGACATATAAGCTAACATTTGACATGACTAATCTGTTTCTGTGCGTTATTTGAGATTAAAAATCAAGTTTTGCTTTTGATGAAAATGTTTATGATAAAATGGAAAGGTTAGCAGGACATATAGGCTAACATTTGACATGACTAATCTGTTTCTGTGCGTTATTTGAGATTAAAAATTAAGTTTTGCTTTTGATGAAAATGTTTATAATAAAATGGAAAGCACGACATATAAGCTAACATTTGACATGACTAATCTGTTTCTGTGCGTTATTTGAGATTAAAAATTAAGTTTTGCTTTTGATGAAAATGTTTATAATAAAATGGAAAGGTTAGCACGACATATAAGCTAACATTTGACATGACTAATCTGTTTCTGTGCGTTGTTTGGGATTAAAAATTAAGTTTTGCTTTTGATGAAAATGTTTATGATAAAATGGGAAAGTCAACACGAGATATTGGCTAATATCTGTCACGGTTAATCTTGTTCTGTGCTTTGATGAAAAACTGTGATTAGTAATGTCAGACTGCCATTGTACAACTTCTCTACAGATGGTACGTAGCCGAAATATTTATATTTCACAATAGTAAGTTAGTTAAATTTAAAGTTTTTAATATCAAATATCAGATTTAAAGCTAGAATTCAACATAATTTAATACTGTATTTTTTTAACATTTTTTAGTATATGATCAACATCACAATTTTCATGTCACTCTGTATCCTAAATCAAAGTTTTCTTGATGATAGCTTAATTTTGACACTTTTGTTTCTGAGGCTTCTAAAGTTGATTTAGTAAAAACATTCCATTAACTCTGATTTTAAAATTGACTTACTTAACAACTATACTTTAGCAAAGAAGCTTTTGGTTCCCACTATTCGGTGGCTTCCTACTACAATAAAATAACACATTAGTACAAAACTAGGAAATGTATTACATATAGCTCACCAAGTGTTACCATTGTTGTATTAGCTCACCAAGTGTTATCATTGTTGTATTATTGCAGAAGCAGTTTACGATCCTTAGTGGTGTTGTCTTTACACCAACTGAATTCGACTTTACCACTTATTAAACAGAAACGTTTTCAAGGTATGTTATTTTGAAAATTGTTCTTTTGGCTTTAACCCTTCCAAAAGATTGCAAAAATGAATTATAACCAACAAAAAAAAGTCGTTCAAAAAATTTTGCAACCCTATAAAAACTAGAATAACTGATTTTATGCTATTTTAAACGGGAACTGATAACTGATTTTATGCTATTTTAAACGGGAACTGAATAACTGATTTTATGCTATTTTAAACGAGAACTGAATAACTGATTTTATGCTATTTTAAACGAGAACTGAATAACTGATTTTATGCTATTTTAAACGAGAACTGAATAACTGATTTTATGCTATTTTAAACGGGAACTGATGGAAGAATGAAACTTCCTTTCGTTTGAACGCCACAATTCTAAGTAAAGAAACTTTTTCAGCTGTTGTTCCGGACAGATGTGCTGGTGACAGACGGTGCTGTTTTTGTACGTGTAATGTAAGCTCCTCCTCTATCATTCTATTCTATAAATCTATTAGCTTGAATACTTTTTGTATTTGAATGAAATTGCTTGTACCCAAAATGTTACGCTCTTTTTTGTTACAAATAATTATTTTGAAATAAATGTAAAATAAATTTCTAAACTCCCCAAGCGGTTATCTAGTCGAAATATTAGTACTTATTATTGATTACCTGATTGATTGATTATTGATTACCCAATATCTAATTTACATATAAACCTTTAGGTAAGAAATATTAGCAAGCTAATCAAACCTAAATATTATTTTAAGCAAGCCAGGAATACGTAATGGCTTAATTAAACATTTTATAACATAAAAATCAAATTATGAATTATCTAAACCAAATGATCTTTTGAACAGCACGATTTTGTTTATTTGTAATTAAGCTCAAAGCTACACAATGTGTTATCTGTGCTCTGCCCACCACGTGTATCGAAACCCAGTTTCTAGCGTTGTAAGTCCGCGGACATACCGCTGTGTCACTGGGGGGGGGGGGCGAACAGCCCGGACAATTATGAACCAACTAAATACAATAATTTTTATCGGCGTAAAAAAAATCAACGAATTAACTAAAAAGAAAAGCTCACTTAAGTAGAATTTACAGAATAATAACTTAACCAAGCGCACTATACTTTAAAACAAACAAGAAAGTTTAATGAATTCGTCTAACAAAATATCATTTTTTGAATCGTAATAGTAAAGCAAAACTTGCATTCTATCCAACTTATTCTGCATGGTTCCTTAAATATTTAAATATAATTTATGCACGCTCAATAAGTAATTCATTGACAATAGAGATAAACGACGCACTAACCCAGGATAAAATGCATAAAATCGCTCTGTTTGATCCTGTCGAAGTTAGCAAGTGGTTATATGTCGAAGAGAATTTTATTTATTCTCTTCTATTTTTTTTAATGAATTGTTTCTTGCTGCTGTGGGATTGCGTATAAATTGATATATATATATATTAATGAAACCACGTACTTTTACGATTTTTGTCGCCAGACTGGAAGTGTTTAGCTCAATACAATTACCCTCAGAAAGTTAGAAACACAAAGGAGAAAGAGCAGGATGGATCTGTGAAATCTAGAGTGACTTATTTCTTTGTTGACAATTATTTCTGTGAGACTACGTAGGACAGAAAGTAAAGTATTCGGAAAATACAAATACATATGTATAATTCAGTTTTTCTTTCTTTTATGATACAACCACATGCCATATGACAACGCTGTTATTGCTTTAGAAGAGATTTAGGTACCATGAACCGTCATGGATGTAACAACAAGGAATGATATAATTAGTGTTTGAGCTAAGCCTTTGGGGGTTGTAATCCAGATTACCTGATCAACTGAGATTTGAAGGGAAACCTTTGTTGAACACTAGGGAACACAAAATAGTGAAATTGAAGTTAATGCTATTGTAAAATCTTCTTATTGGAAACCCGTATTGGGTTAAGAATGAAGTTTTTTGAAACTATTGTAAATATATTATATATATATATATATATATATATA
>NW_013665853.1:544523-553455 GCF_000517525.1 Limulus polyphemus | reverse complement strand
GCTTTGTGCTTCACTTTAAAGCAACAACAACTATTTGCCCCATACTTAGTAAATTTTCAGTGACAAGGACTGGAGAGTGAGGAGTACTTACATATACCCTATTTAACTGTATGGAATCTGAGAAATGACTATAACTTATACAAAACGTGAAGACAGTTTATACGTCGAAGTTCATATTTCAAAGCTATGATTATCAACAACGCAATAACAAGTTTCGAATGAAAGTAAAAAAGATTTTTTTATTGTCAAATATCGATTAATTAATATCTATTCATAACTTTATAGTGGTTTTTGTATTTTATCACCCAAGAGCTAAACATGTCGTGAACGACTTAATGCAAACGCAGGTAATTTTTTCGTAGCAAAGAAATGAGTAATTTTTAATTCCGGATTCAAAGGTGTAACATCATGAACCGGATAGAGTATACGGAATATTGCAGTCTTATCGATTGACAACTTAATATTCCGTATTAAAAAAGCAGACTTATTTCACGAACTATCCGTTTGATAAAGCTGACAAAAGTGTGTCTTGAATCAGAAAATCTATAATAAATAAATAACATGTGTGGGAACATTAAGTGTATTGATCGTATTGGAACAATTGCGAAGTTTGACATAAATTAATCACTAATAGTTCCGTACATTCGCGAGGTCATTCTCAACTTTGACCTCTCCCGTTATCAAACATATCTCCAGTTAACAGAAACACGATACATAAGAGTTCACTAGGTGTTTGCAATCATATATATACGTTGAGCTCATTTAGACCAGCTGGATATGTTTGATCTGACTTAATTAGCGAAGGTGTTCGTTAGTCCAAGTTTGTCCTTGCTAACAAAGTATTGACAGAACTTCGGTACGTCCGTGTTTTCTAGTTGCTCACTTTGGTTGACTCTGATCAATACAATTACTTAGAATTATATATCCTCAGAAGATCGAAGAATGTATGTATAACTGATGACCAAAGTGTCTTAAAACGTAAAATAAACGAGATATTGGAAACATAGAACATTAATATTAACTTCCGATCAGACCAAGCTACACCAAAAATAAAAACCATCCGTTAATGCTGTTCTTCTTTTCTTACCGATAAAGATCAGAATTCTTCGTTTCGGCAGTTGGATACCCTCGTCGTTAACGATATTTTCGGCTGTAAACCCAATGATATCTCATGATGTTCGGCCAGTTTAGAAGCTTGGGGTTATTTGTTTATCCGTATACTAAGTTAACAATGGAAAGTCAACTCTATAGTATAATAGCTATATATTAATACTCTAACAAATATTGTTAATGAAAGTAATATCAAAGAAATAATAATATTATATAATATATTTGTAAGATTTTTTTCTCCGGCAAATGCATTTAATTAATTTCTAGATGTAGGTGAGTTATTCTAACACATTTTGTGCTAGTATTTTTGATTGGTTAAATGTGCACAATTAACAATTTATGTTTATGTTTTAATTTGTGTATTTTGTATGTAAATGTCATTATGTTTTTAATTATGTAACTTGTGTGCTTATGTATATCCCTATTACGTAATATTTTATTAAAGTATAACAGAACTACGTAATACACACAGATTGTTAAGTTTTATTAATTTTTTTCAAAATTTAATATATTTTATTTAACTGATTTTGGAAAAGTGTTATTTTGAAGAGTTCACGTCCTTGTGTGTAATTATGAAACAAGACATAAAAAAATAATTAAATAATCATAATATAGATTGATCTCTGTTATCATTATTTACGTTACTTATTCATTCAAGTGAACATAAGTTATAAAATAATTAAAAGCCAATTATCTTTCTCTCTCGCGAGAGTAGTTAGTCATTAGAAACTAATAAAATATATTTGCTAGAGAGGCCCGAAAAAAATCGTGTATGATATTTTTCATATTCTCTAATCCATTAATAAACTTCAAGAGAAAATGTTAGCAACGGTCACATGATCTTTCGTGAGCATTTAATCATGTAATAAAAGCTAATGACAATATTTTTAGAAACTACAACGATAATGTTAACTCTTCACTTAATTCTACTTGGCGTATAAGCTAGTGAGGAAGAAAATAGCAACAACAACAACAAGAAAAAGAAAACAGGGAAGAAACAGCTCCCATCTATCTCCAAAGATGGTGACTCTCTTAACCTGATAAACGTTTGGTGAACGACAAGCGATTAGAAAGCTCCAAATGTATGATCTTAGTGTGATTGAGTGTTAAGGGAAGTTGTAGATTCGCAGTAGTTGTGTTTAATGAAACAAATACAAGGACGTATACTATATTGTTCTATATTTTAAGTTAACTATTTCAATTTACTCTCAGTTATCTTACTAGTTATACAAGAAATAGTTAAACATAAAATGATAAGTTCTTCTTTAAACCGTTAATCATTATACAAAACAACAATAATGGCTGGAGACGGTTTGAATGGGTAATGAAGAAAAACTTTAATATAAGTTTAACATACCAACAAGTGTACGACGTTTCGACAAGGTTTTGTTATCATCAGGTACGAAACGTTGTACATTTGCTGGTATGTTAAACTTATATTAAAGTTTTTCTTCATTACCCATTGAAGCCGTCTCCAGCCATTATTAGTCTCAAAGTGGGTTCCTCGTCATCGAATTTGAAAACAACAATAACTAAACTTCAAGCCAGACTACAATAAATCTCAGACAGAATAAGTAATTAAAAAAATGAAATTGTTAACTCTCAACCACAAACATTTTTTTTAAAAACTGTGAAATAACGAAGCCTTTATCTTACACTGATTTTACAAATGTTCAAACTTTTTATTAACATTCAGAAACAATATTCAGGTTTCCACGAATACTTAAGCTATAAACCTAGTTTTTCAAAATCAACTGGTTTCGCAACTATCAAGTTATTACTGCTTAGAAACGAGATACTTTAAAGTGAAAACACTAAACTGGCCACTGAAAGCATTCATGAGCCCCACAGAAGGGTTGATATAGGGGCACTTTACTCTCAATCAATTCTTCCCCGTGCCTTCTTTGTGACAATGAGGGTCGGGAAATTTTCCAGCCTTTTCACCCTCTCGGTGGGCCCGATTATATATAAAACTCGTTTACCTACGTTCCAAACAAAGTCGACGTATAACATAAACGAAACTTGTGTGGATAAATTAAGAATACAAATAACATTAGATAAGTGAGGTAAGTACAATTTAACGGTCTGCACGATGCACTACGAACTATTAAGTTACAACAGGTTCATAAATTATTCCCACTTCACGTGAAGCTTTAACTTCACGTATAAGATGTTAAAAATAAGCTATTCTGTCAGTATGATTGAAAGTGAATAAAAACCAAATTAAGTATAACCCTTACGTTAAATTCGACAGGACAGGGTGAAAAAGTAGTTCCCACTCAGTCATTAAAAAAATTGTTTTCAAAATTAGTATGAATACTTTAATAATCCAAAATAAAATTATCCAAACAATACTAAAAACTTTAATATAAAGGATTCTTTGCAGATCAGCCAGGCATCAAATGTAAGTATACCAGTATATCTACTAGTAGCTATTTCTAGTTATCTACATTCGTTTTATGATTCACCGTAAACTGGATGTTCATCCAAGTATTTTGTTTATTCTGTTGTCATGGAAGGCAGTATTATTATTATTTATTGGACCATATTCTAATTCGGCAGTTTTTGTTGTCAGGCATATTTATTATTGCTCTGGCATAGAGAGATAAATGTTCATTCCCTTTTCTCCTTAACTTGGAGATCTGATAAGGGGATCTTCGAACTAAAAATAATAGAACAATTACGTGAGACATGTTTTAAATGTAATAAAGAATAGTGGGATTGATCGTCACATTATAACGCCCTAGAGACCTTATTACTTTATGTTTGAATTTTTGTTTTATTAGAGTAAAAACATTATTATTTGTATGTCATTTTGCTGATGCAAATATTTTACTGTTTTGTTTTGGAACATCTGCTTTTTGTTGATTCCAAATTATTATTACTTTATTCTTGAACATATATTGTGTAACATTCTTTATTGATATCAAGTGATTATTAATAAATTATTTCTTTATTTTGTATTGGTATGAATGGATTATTACTTCATTTTTAACATGTGTTTTAAGATATTAATACACGACTGTTTACTGGTACCAAGGTTTTACGTTATTTTTTAACATTTTTTTGTTGATGTTAAGATTTTGAGTCTTTTCGGACGTTTACTTTGCTACTTTATTATTGAACGCCTCTTTTTATTGATATTTGTTCATTTTTTTAAAGGTCTAATGTTTTTTTTTTGGGGGGGGGGAGGACTGGATGTGTTCTAGTGGCTTGGAAGATATAGGGTTTGAGTCTTTGATATGCTGTTCAGCACGCTCCATACTTTCAGCTGTATGAGAGATTATAAAAGTGACTGTCGGTTAGTCCAGCTATTCAGTTAAGAATATCCGTATGTGTGGTAGGTGATGATGGAGCTTTCTTGAATTGTTTTTGTACAATTTACCCGGACAAACGTTTTGACGAAACAATTAAAATTTAAAATCAATTTATAAAAATGCGTCAAATTCACCGGCCCACCGGCCAATTGCTTGGTGGGCCATACAACCACTGCACAGTTTCGTTACTTTAGGATACAAGTCAGTCTTTGGTCAGTGAATTGCGTGATTAATGTCATATGTATCTGTGTTTCAAAACGTGTCACTGTTCCTGATATAAACAATGACTACCGTTAGCTACATTAGACGTACACTGATAGACGGTATGACTTACTTGCTAAGAAACACTGTTTTCAAAAACCTTACGTTTGTGAGAAGGATTAATCTCCCGAAATTCGCACATATTATTATTCATAAACGGAAAATGGTAAGATTTACAAACGTATTATTTTCATGTAAAACAAACAAACAACAACTTACATTTGGGCAGTATTTAGTTAGAATAAATGATTTTTTTATCGAGTTTAAGAACTGTAGGTTAAAATCAGAAGGTTATACTATTTTAAGAATAGGGCATACACATGATGACAGATTGCAATTACAAGTTCAAACAGCGCATATAAAAATTATTTTCGTTTGGAAATATTATACTGTTTGTGGGATGCATAGAATAAATATCTTGAGTTTGAACTATATATTTGTAAGATAAGCTACTGCGTGAATATTTAAACCTTCAATTGAAACTGTAATGTATTGTAATTAGTTAGTGGGGTGCATACTATACATATATATATATAATTTGAATAATGTATATCTACCAAACACAGTCTTCTTTAGGAATACTAAGATATATATATATACATATAGATATAGTATAAGTAAGTGTACAACCACGAATTAAGCTGTGTATTAAGTCTTTGTTTATTGTAAAGCACAAAGTTAAACAAAGGGCTATCTAGGTTCTGCTCACCGCGGGTTTCGTAACCCCAATTTGAACGTGATAATCCCACTAAGCCACCAGTATGTTTACATTTAGCCACTGCAATAAATGAAAAATGAAGTGTACGTATTAATATTTTTTGTTTGTTCGTTGTTAAGCACAAGATTATGGGAATCAACCCGAAAAGATTAGTGTTGTAATTCTGTAAACTTATCGCTGACACACGGTGTATATAGAAGTAAAAAATATATAACAGCAGCTTCCATATGAATAGTTTTATATATATATAAATATGCATATTAGAAATCGCAAAGTCAAACTGTATTTTATTGCTTTTATTTAATGCGATGCATACCATACATACCCAAAGTTTGAAAGTTTTACGTTAACTAGCAGAAGATACTCGTTAATAAAAGACAGTGTTAGATAATGTTCTCTTTTCTTCTTAGTTTTGCTATTAAATCCCTAATGATCTCATTATATGCCAATTGCACATCCTGCTTTGTGGAAGGTAATAATTGACTCATTTAATTGATTAGGTACTCGTGTCTTTAAATTCAAAGCTAAAAGTCTATAAAAAGGTGTAAATGTGCCATATTTCACAGTCTTTTTTTTACCCCCTTCTCGAACAAAAATTCTAAAATGAAATAGCCCATGTACACTGTCGAACAGTTTCCAGTTACCATAAAAAGATATAGTAATCGAGCCAGCCAGCTCTGGGTGATGGATGTTAAGACAGACACATACGTACGTAATGGATCATCCTTAGAGTAAGGTACAAAGAACAGTCGTTTACAGGACTAAGTAGATTGTAACTTAAATTATTATATGTATGTAAACAACCCATTACGCTATACATTTAGTCAACGTCTAATACATTAAATGTTAAGTATTCAAACACTTTATTATTATTGAATAAGTAGATATTTAAATTGTAAAGTAGATCATGATGATAATGGGTATTAATATCGTGTCAGATATTTTTGAATTCGAGGTCAAACATGGTCTGCTTACAGTTTGGACATTTGGGTCGATTCAAAAAATTGAGTCATATACTGGAGGCATTGTATACGCCCTCTGGTGGTGCCTCATGCCACCCCTGGCAATGCTCACTAAACGCACTCTGGTTACACTCGTTGGTACTATCTGCCTATAACGTCATAGGCCGCGTGACCTCAAGCCTCAAACCATACTCTTTCCCCTCTATTCATACCCTTTATCGCCCGCATTATTTGGGCGATAAAGTGGGTCATGTATTACTTAAATACTCTAATAAACTGCAGTCTCAACATTGAAAAGCTAAGGAACAGACAAACAATGAAGTTATGATCTCGACACTATAATGGTCTTAAAAACTTAAAGTCGCTAGTCATGATCATTAATTAAGTCAGTTACCATGATGAGATAAAACCATTAAAAGCCATGGAGTACACATTTTAATAGCTAGGTTGTAAAAATTAAAGAGTTATGTACGTACGAAGAATAAACAACTAATAATCATTATCTCAACATTAAATATCAAGGGAACTCATAAGCCGCCATCGTAATATTATAAACACCACGGAGAATAAATCTAGCCAGCAATGAATGTAAGTTAAACATCCATGGACCTTCCAAATTTTCCAGCCATCATCCGAAAGTTACGGAACTATGAAATTCAACAATACCAAAATCAGTATCCCAACACTGATAACAATAGTAAAAATATATAAGTAACAAAAACTAAACAGTCACGTTCTGGCATTAAAAAACTGTAGAATATACAGATATATTAACTATGGTCTCCACATTAAAGAGTTATGATACACTTCAAAGCAATAGCCAACACTGATAACAATAGTAAAAATATACAAGTAACAAAAACTAAACAGTCACGTTCTGGCATTAAAAAACTGTAGAATCTACAGATATATTAACTATGGTCTCCACATTAAAGAGTTATGATACACTTCAAAGCAATAGCCAACACTGATAACAATAGTAAAAATATACAAGTAACAAAAACTAAACAGTCACGTTCTGGCATTAAAAAACTGTAGAATATACAGATATATTAACTATGGTCTCCACATTAAAGATTATGATACACTTCAAAGCAATAGCCAAGGGCTTAAAGACACAAACTCAGAAATCATAGTTTTACCATTAATGAAATATCTAACACACAACACACAAATATGATATCGATGATTAAATTTCACATCAGCATTACTGGCCTATTGAATAGACAGTCTCTCTAATTATAACACACAAACTCGAAACTACTACATCAAACATTTATAATTATGTAAAAAGTGAAGCTGAAACCAGAGAAGGTTAAAACTCCGAAGATGGGACATGTGATGACAGACATTATTCTCAATATACTACAAACCAGTACCGGTACTGCCTCTACTGACGGCCCGGTACCGGTATCGACTCCAACCCTGTCTCGACATTAAAGAAATAAGGCGCACACAAACCGATTGACAGTGATCTCATCATTAGAATTGTATGAAACATAAAAAGCTCTTTAATTACGATCTCAGCTTACAAAGCTCATGGACACACAATCTTAGTAGCCATTACCTCAATATTAAATCATTTTCAATATACAATCTCACTAACTACGATCTGAATGTTTAAGAGCTAAGGGACCCAAACTCAGTAGAAATACAAGTTAGAGGCAAAAACAGCTAATATCTCAGCGTTGAGGGATATGAAGCACAAACCTCCTGTACCAAAGTTTGAACATTCAACAGCCCTGATCTCAATAGAGATCTCCCAAGGAGCTACAGAGCACACACAAACACCTATACCAGGATGTAAATACCATGGAGCTACAGAGCACACAAACACCTATACCATGATGTAAATACCATACAGCTATAGAACACACAAACACCTATACCATGATGTAAATACCATAGAGCTATAGAACACACAAACACCTATACCATGATGTAAATACCATACAGCTACAGAGCACACAAACACCTATACCAGGATGTAAATACCATACAGCTACAGAGCACACAGAAACACCTATACAATGATGTAAATACCATAGAGCTATAGAACACACAAACACCTATACCAGGATGTAAATACCATGGAGCTATAGAACACACACAAACACCTATACCATGATGTAAATACCATAGAGCTATAGAACACACACAAACACCTATACCAGGATGTAAATACCATAGAGCTACAGAGCACACACAAACACCTATACCAGGATGTAAATACCATGGAGCTACAGAGCACACAAACACCTATATCATGATGTAAATACCATAGAGCTATAGAACACACAAACACCTATACCATGATGTAAATACCATACAGCTACAGAGCACACAAACACCTATACCATGATGTAAATACCATAGAGGTATAGATCACACAAACACCTATACCAGGATGTAAATACCATGGAGCTACAGAGCACACAAACACCTATACCAGGATGTAAATACCATACAGCTACAGAGCACACAAACACCTATACCAGGATGTAACTACCATACAGCTACAGAGCACACAAACACCTATACCAGGATGTAAATATCATGGAGCT
>NW_013665853.1:541661-543523 GCF_000517525.1 Limulus polyphemus | reverse complement strand
CTTTTAGCTGTATGAGAGATTATAAAAGTGACTGTCGGTTAGTCCAGCTATTCAGTTAAGAATATCCGTATGTGTGGTAGGTGATGATGACTGGTTACACAGGCCTGCAAATTTAAACTTCATAATAAAAGTTGTTTTGGTTTTAATAACGGATTTTCCATATTTCAGCTACGCAGATTTCGAAAATAATATCAATTTTTTCTATCACGTAGGGATTTTTTTTTACAAATCGGGAAGCAAAAACTCTTACTTAGATCAAATTATTATTTCGCTTACCACAATGAACATGTTTTATTATTATGTTTGTTAATAAAAATACAAACAAACTGAAGAAAAGGGAAGAACAATGATGACAAACGAATATGCATCCGCATTCATTTTGATTTTTTGTGTGTGAAATCTACGTCTTTTAGTCTAAAAACTACGTGTTGTGGTCTTTCTTTTATGTATTGGGTTATGACGTTTTATGAAACATCAGTACGTGATGGAGAAAAGTGGATATCATTTTCAGATTCATCGTACAGGAATTACTGTAGAAAATTTACAACTTTCAAGACAATAAAACCATCGCAGGACTGTGTTATTTTATTGTTTACAATTGGTCAGTCGTATGCTTGTAGATTACACAGGTCTGCGAATTGAAACTTCATAAAAGTTGTTTTGGTTTTAATAACGGATTTGACATAATTTAGCTACGAAGATTTAGAAAATATTATTCATTTTTTCTATCACGTAAGGATGTTTTACAAATTGGTGAAAAATTACTCTTACTTAGATCAAATTATTATTTCGTTTACTACAATGAACATTTTTTGTTATTTTTTCAACAAAAATACAAACAAACTGAAGAAAAGGGAAGAACATTAATGACAAACTAATATGCACTCTCATTCATTTTGATTTTTTGTGTGTATGAAATCTATGCATTTAAGTCTTAAAACTACGTGTTGTGGTCTTTCTTTTATGTATTGCGTCTGGAGCATCTCGTTTCAATGACCAGCAATAATCAGCCATCATACTGATGTTCCACCTTCCCTGATATCTCCTTTTCACTTCCCTGATGTCTTGATGAAATCTCTTCCCTTGTCCTTTGCTGACGGCACCTGGTTTGCTGATTTTTAGGGAAATAGTCAATATATGAATGCAAAAAATGAACTTTCAAGCTTATATTGCAACCCAACTTTTTGAATTTATCGAACATGTTATTGACAATATTTTCGTAATTTAGGTCCTTGTTGTTTCCTAAAAAAATTTTTAATACATCTTTAAAGGCAATCATGCTTCCTTTTCAACTTTCTTCATTGTCCTTTCAAACTGTTCATCCGAAGTCAATTCCCTAATCTAAAGGCCAAAAAAAATCCCTTCTTTAAGTTTCGCTTCTGAAAGAGCAGGGAATTGCCCACATAGATACTTGAAACAGTCGCCATCTTTGTCTAAGGCCTTTACAAACTGTTTCATCAAGCACAGTTTTGTGTGGAGGTAATAGAACTTTCTTTGTATCAACCAAACTTTCATGTTCAATGTTTTTCTATCCTGATATCAATCTGACTCTACGTGGCCATTGCTTTTTTATCCAGTGCTGATTTCGTGCTCTGCTGATCCATTCACACAAAAAACATGGCAACTTTGCATAACCGTATTGTTGACCCAACAACATACAAAGGACTTTTAAGTCTCCACAAAGTAGCCAAACATGTTCTTTATATTTGACCTTATTAAGAAGAAGTTCGAGCTTTTCGTATGTTTCCTTCAAGTGAACCGAATGAACAATAGGAACAGATGAAATTATATCAAGAGTCTCCAGTAGAGTAGGTACAGGTACATCAGGTACATGAGCAACAGGTCTTAGAGCAAATAGATGG
>NW_013665853.1:537763-540824 GCF_000517525.1 Limulus polyphemus | reverse complement strand
CTTAATCTTCACATTAAATAACTATTAAATAGATAAACACCTTAATCTTCACATTAAATAACTATTAAATAGATAAACACCTTAATCTTCACATTAAAGAAATATTAAATAGATAAACACTTTAATCCTCACATTAAATAACTATTAAATAGATAAACACCTTAATATTCACATTAAAGAAATATTAAATATATAAACACCTTAATCTTCACATTAAATAACTATTAAATAGAAAAACACCTTAATCTTCACATTAAAGAAATATTAAATAGATAAACACCTTAATCTTCACATTAAAGAAATATTAAATAGATAAATATCTTAATCTTCACATTAAAGGAATATTAAATAGATAAACACCTTAATCATCACATTAAAGAAATATTGAACACACAAACACACCAACAAGATCTCGACATTGAAGTATTGAAAATATACAGAAGTTCACCACTGTTAAAGAGATATTAAACACATGCTTGCCTCTAGCTATGTTTCAACATTGAAGATATACACAACACACCAACTTACTAAACATTATCTCAGTATTAGAGACCTTTGGAATATATAACATTTTAAACTGTATTCGCAAGAATAAAAAGGTTTCGAACACAAAAACTCACAATTTCAGAACTCAACGTTGAGGACTATAAAATACCCAAATGCATTGGTCACTAAATAGCTATACAGTACATATGAAGTACTTAACTATGATCTCAACATAAAGGTGATATGAAACTCACAAACTCACTAAAAGCTAAGGGAGAACTTTCTCTGTTCCATAGCTATCTAATATTAAAATAATTGCTGGTTATGTTCGTGTCCCATTGTTTATGTGTGAATAGATCTTTAACGTTGAGACCATAATACGGAGTTTGACTCTTGCACAGATTCGTTAATTGTTAAATGATAGTTTAAGAGTTTGTAGCTCTCATGTGTTATCAATCTTGAGCTAACGTCTAGCTGTTATGCACTTTGATGTTGAAGTCGTGATGAAGAAATTCTGTGCGTTTCATAGCTTTTTAATGTTGAGGTTTTTACTGAGTGGTCTTATGTGTTCCACAAGGTCCTTATAGTTTTGGACTTTGTGTGTTGCATTAGTCCGTAATATTGAGATTATTGCTAATCAGTTTGTTATATTTTTTAATTTGGAGATCATGGGTGGGCAACTACCAATTATATAAACTTTCAAGAGCTATGTATTGTACAAACGTAATAGCTATGACGTTTAAACGCTATGAAAAACACAAAATCGTTTATCATCTTCTCAAATTAATGAGGTGTAGACGACCAACGATGTTTTTAACAGTAATCGTAACATAGCTGAGACATATGATATCCAAATGCTATAATCTCAGCATTGAACGAGTTGCTGAAAACATAAACCTACTAACCATGACTTTAGCATTAAAGATCTATCAAACACACAAGCTCTCTAACTTATGATCTCAACAGTCAAGCAGTGTAGATTGCACAAAGACACTTAACATGATTTCAACATTCAAGGGGTATATATTACACAAACACATTTATCATGGTCTGAACAAGCAAAGAAGTATAGATTACATAAACACACTTATCATACAAAGTCAATAGCAATGGACTCAATATTAAAGATCTTTCAAATACTAAAACTCCCTATCTATAATCTAAAGTTTGCCGAGCTATGGCATACTATGTGTGTGTCATAGTATTTACCCATTATTTGTTTAATACCTACACTGTAACCATTATGAGTTAATTAAAGAACCACGAAACACACGCATTCTGAAACTAAAATTTCAACACTGCAGAAATAGAATACTTACATTTTCTAACCATTATATCAATATTACATAAAACACAAAAATTCGCAAGACGATCTCAATATTAAAGGTGCATGGGATACATATATTAAAGAGTATTATTTAAAGATACAAAACAAGTAACAACGTTTCGACCTCCTTAATCTGGTGATGACCCAAGGAGATCGAAACGTTGCTACTTGTTTCGTGTTTTTAAATAAAAGTTTTTGATATTCATATTAACCGTCTCTAATATCTTTATTTCATGTGCGTTCCTCGTCGTCCTGAGATATATCTTTAATATATCTCAACATCAAACACTCTATTCTTGACCTTAACATTAAATTTCTAGTAATGATATTAACGTTGGTTATAGTTAGGTGCTTGTGTTTTCCATAGATATACAATTTTATGATGAATTACTGTTTTTACATAAGTCTTTAAGCTGAAACCATGGCTAGTACGATTTTCTGTATTATTACTCTTAATGTAAAGGGCATGAATAATGAAATTATTTTTTACCCTCCCTCCCCCTCCTCCGTATCTCAAAAACTAATAGACTGATGTATACGAAAGTTTTACACAAGCTGGGATGTAAGTATGGGACACTCGTCTCCAAATTTGGTCCGGATCGTATTCTGGATTACTTTGAAGCATTTTTTCATAATGGGGAGATGGGGCAAATATAATGGAACAAAGTTGAGATTTTTCATCACATTATACAAAATTATCCTGATCGTTGATCAGTCTGGATCTGAGAAGGATTTTTTGAGTTTTAGAAGGTGAAATTGAAAGTTATCCAATATAAACAAACGCATGTAATCTCGGAAAGGAGCGGCGGGGAAAGGGTATGGAATCTTTCTGATTGCTCTTGTTACATGGCTCTTTAATGCTGCTATCATGTTTAATGTAGATGTCTTTCATATCTATTGTATTCCTGGATAGTTAATTTGTGATTGACATCTTTTTAATATTAAGACTTAGCTGATGAGCTAAAATCCGGGGTTCAATTCCTCTCGGTGGACAGAGCGTAGATAATCCATTGTGAAGCTTTGTGCAAATAAACAACAAATTATTTTAAGTGCTAGGCTATATAACGAGCTATCTGCACTGTGTTCACTGCGGGAAATCGAACCCCGGATTTTAATTTAATAAGCCTTCAAGCCTTACTGCTGAGCCACCGGGAGACATTAGAGGTAAGAACGAGTTTTTTCTTCGGTTTTTTTTTTAATTTCACGATCTTTTATTTCATACTTTCTACAATCGTAGTCAATTGTTTC
>NW_013665853.1:536107-537086 GCF_000517525.1 Limulus polyphemus | reverse complement strand
TGTTCCTGAACAAACACAAAAAATATAGATCCATATCACATAATAAATGAAGGAATCCAGTAAAAAGGATTAAATATACTATACAGTAAATGGATTCTGCCTGTAACTTTATACACAGCTCAACTAAGTCAATTTTAAGAACTAGTTGGTGCTTGCTATTCGAAATTCCTTTCGATTTTTTACTTATATTATAAAAAATATTGTGAAATATATTTGTTTAGCCATGCATGCTATAATATAAGGCATTACAAAAATTCATTGGTTTTTTTCTGTGTTATGGAATTCCTAGCATGTTGAATATTAGGCTTACGTATTCTTCAGTGTAAGAGGAACCACAACATATAACTTATTCTTTTATGAATGTATTATTCAGACATCCTTTACAATAAGAACAACGATACGCCGATGATACTTTTAAAGCTATCGGTAAGAAAAAAATGTTTGGAATTAGGATTAACTCTTTTTGAAGAGTTAAACATCCAGGTTGTTAAGTTTAATTATTTGAATTATTTTCTGAAAAATGTCATCATTGATGAAAAGTAATTCGGATAAAAGGTAACAATAAAACTAGGTCAATTAATAATCGTTGTAGGGTTAGAATATTCAGATGTTCTAATTCATGTAGCACAGTGCACACTGGAGTGTAAACGTGTTTAACAAAGATTTCACCATGCATGACAAACAAAGACAAGAACAGAACTCAATAAGAAAAGTTATACTCCAAGTATCGTTTATTTGTTCTAAAGTTAATCAACGGTAGAAACCAGGGTTTCGATACCCGTGGTGGGCAGAGCACAGATAGCCCATTGTGTAGCTTTGTGCTTAACTTCAAAACAAACAAACAAACAACCTAAAGTTAATAACATCATTAAGAATGCTGTGAATGAATCGTATTTGTCTATACGTGTGATAAAAAAAGCCTGGATTTTCGCTTAAATTGCATTTAGTGTTTTTTTTTTTAATTATGCATAAAGCTACA
>NW_013665853.1:533522-535080 GCF_000517525.1 Limulus polyphemus | reverse complement strand
ATTCTAGCATTGTAAGTCAGCAGACATACCGCTGTGCCACTGGAGGGCTGTATTTAGTGATCTAAGCATTTAAACACTTCGATAATCGCGAGAAAAACAACCGTATAGCATGTAATCTAAAGAAGTATATGGAAAGTGATATAGTTTACAGTAATTCTTTTGATATTTCTAACGGAAAAAAATATACATTGATAAAACTCTATTAAAGAAAAAACATCTCCGTGCTATGATGATAGGTAAGGTTGATAGGAGAATTGCTGTAGCACATTTTATAATGAGCACGGATTGTCTAATCCGCTCACCAATTTTAGCATTAGAATAGATATAAAATGCCACCGTTTCCAGGACAGAAAGTACAAGGAATCTCATTAAATCTTCAGTTGCCAAGGCTAGAGGGTTGGCAGTTCAAATGGTGAATTTATGTATGCGTGTATGAGTGTTTTAATACTTTATGTTGTATTTCTTTTCTAAAGAGTATATATATATATATGTGTGTGTGTGTGGTTATATATATATATGTGTGGTTATAATTACGTTTACAATTTACCTCTACATATTTGTTAGGTGTAAAAGTTTACAATACATATCTTTTTGTTTTCACTTTTAAATTAATATATTATTCTTTTTCTTCAAAGGCAACATTGAAATATCATCTATGACGTAGAGGCCTATGATATTTTCAATTTTACTTTTGGTGAAAAAGAAAAGGAATCTGCAACATACATACATACATAATTATTAAACAGTTGGTCTGACGTATAATATCGAACAATATCATTAGGCACAATACCATAAAATTACCTATAGGTTACTATAGGATTCAAAATCTCATAACTTTTATATACGCATCATCATTATAAGAAGTCTAACTGTATTTCATTGATTTACTGACCCAAGCTGTGCTGATGAGTCTTGAATAAGCCAAACTAACTGCAGTCCACAGCAGAAGGTATAGCCAATCAAAGAAGGCGTTAGGCCTCTACGTCACAGATGATATTTTTAAATTTTATCTCTGGTGAAAATAAAATAAAATACGTGTAGCATAATTAAACTGTTTAATATCGAACAATAGATTAGGTTCAATACCTTAATGTTGCTCACACATCTAAATATGTTACTATATGATGAATTAAAAAAAAGAACAATTAAAAACCCCATAAAAATCTTCTTCACCATGTTTAATTCTTGTCATATATTTATCATTGTTACCTTTCTATTGTTGATAACGTGTGAGACAATACAGAAGAACACAATGTTATTTTGAATTATATCAGTCGTTCGTTCTGTTAAGATTGAGGTTGTGTTCAGTAGGTGTCTAACTTTCGATAAAGTTAGAAGGTGAACCGATAAGGAAATAAAGACTTTTCACTGGATAGAGGCTGCTTTTATTTATTAAAGAGGTTCTAATTACACGTGTTCTACGTGAAGCACATTAAACAAATATTGTTTGAGAAAGAAGAAACGTTAAACTTTATTCCGTAAATAGTTTTCAAATTCACAAGGAAACTAAAACTTGTAGTTAGAGAATACAAAACTCGCAGTTAAAGGAGTTGAAATT
>NW_013665853.1:515838-532650 GCF_000517525.1 Limulus polyphemus | reverse complement strand
AAACTTCTCTTATCTGTAGGATACAGAAACTTCTCTTATCTGTAGGATACAGAAACTTCTCTTATCTGTAGGATACAGAAACTTCTCTTAACTGTAGGATACAGAAACTTCTCTTATCTATAGGATACAGAAACTTCTCTATCTGTAGGATACAAAAACTTCTCTTATCTGTAGGATACAAAAACTTCTTCTATCTGTAGGATACCCTGTACGTGATTCGAAATTTCTCTGATCGTTCAAACTATTTAACACTTTTCTAACATATGTTCAATATTACAACGTCATTTCCTTTGCCACGTTTTAAAATAATTATATTTTTGAACTTTGTAAGTTTCTTAATGCTTCTTTTTCCCTTTCAGAAGTATTATCAGGTTTACGTTCTCCATTTTACTCTTGAATACAACATAAGGCATCCGTGCACTATACGTTATAACTGATATTACCCGTGCACTATACGTTATAACTGATATTACCCTTTTGAATGTTGAAATCAAAGCAAAGCTAACAATCCTAGAAACCTTAACATTGCACTACCAGAAATTATCAGTAAATTTAAAACACAAAATTCGTTAAGTAGATAGTTTAAATTTAATTCTATTAATTAAAAAAAAGTTAAACAGGACGTTGGTTAAAGTTAGGTTGACACAGTTAAAGAAATTAAATAATATCAAACGAAATCGGAGCAGCCTCCTGGAACGATCCAGATAAATTATTTCATCACACTGATGAAAGAGTTTTAGCTGGAAAAAGTTTTTTTAGTGGATTTCTTTTCACCCATTGAACTATTTTTTTTTCAGAAAATTTCCCAATTTTGTCACAATATTTATTTTTTTCTGTACAGTCATGTCTGTTCAGCTCACAGTGAATCAGTTGTTTTAATTCTCAAAATAAGACACTGAATACATGTTAACAGAGGCTACAGAAACTTCCTCAAAACTAGAAAATAATGAAGTTTTTGAAAGACTGCAAGAAAAAAAAATGAACATTTGAAATTTCTGAGTTTCGAAGTTCCTTCTAAGAAGATTAGAAATAGTGCACTATACGTTATAACTGATATTACCCGTGCACTATACGTTATAACTGATATTACCCCCCCCACCCCCACCAGTGACTTAATGGTAATTCTGAGGGCTTATAATGCTAAAAATTGATTTTCGATACCGTCTGCCCCCCCACCAGTGACCTAGTGGTAATTCTGAGGGCTTAAAATGCTAAAAATTGATTTTCGATACCGGCTGCCCCCCCACCAGTGACCTAGTGGTAATTCTGAGGGCTTAAAATGCTAAAAATTGATTTTCGATACCGGTTGGGCACATTACGAATAGCCCATAGTGTAACCTTGTAACTTATAAAAACAACCAACCAAAAGCTAATAAGGAGAGATTTTCCTAGAAAGGTGATAGAGCAACATCTTAACATATATCATTTTTCCTCAGTAGCGTTTCTATATGTATGTTGCCACGAGATCATTAGAACCATAATATCACTTTGATTCGTCTCCTTTTTACTAAAGAAAACTACTTTTTGAAATATTAAGATTACTGTTAAAGAATGTAAAAACAACCTTCCAAGCTAGCTATTTCGTATTAAGACAAGGACGTTTAAACGGTGAAAAAAAAAACAACAACAACAGCAGCAACAACAATAAACCATATACGTTTTTTAACATCTGAAGAGCATGATAGTGTTTTCTTTTGGCATAACCTGCCCGTAGGTTGGAAGAACGATTCAAGAACTTCCAACAATCGTCAGCAAGTTGAAACCTCATCCTTTTATCAATCTAGAGAGAGTTGTGACAGAAAAAAACATCTTCGTCTACAACTCTACTGCCTAAAGCCCGCTCTTCTCTTAAATGAAAAACAAAAGTGATCTTGAAATGTGAACTAACTGAATTAGGATATCGAAATAGTGCGATGTATATCAACAACTATATGTTTAAAAATAAATAAAAAGAAGCTTTTCACATAAAAGTTCCTTTTCGAACAACAAGAAAAGTTCTAGATGGAGGTGACTTTTTTTCACTTGGGAAATGATAAGGTTGCAGTATGAGAACGTTACTTGAAATAACAAATCATCTGTGTCACGATCACTTAAAGTGCATGAAAATAATAAGATTAGTTTGACAAATAATATTTCTGGTAACACCAAACACGATGAGACCGAGAAAAGCAAGTTAAGAAACAAAAAGGTACAGAAAAAGAAGTTTTTTTTATCCTCATTTTGTAACGAAAATGTTAACGTTAACGGTTGTTGTTGTTGTTTTTTTATCAACAACAACATTTCTCAAAATTTTCCACATATTCAACAAATATGAAATAATGTAAACTTATTTGAATAATTATCGACCAAAACGTATTTTGTCAGTATATTTTCTTCCCATGTTTGAGAGACTTTTACTTTTACGTTCTTATCCTCCTTTAAAACGGGATGCAAGTAGTTTAAATAATATTACATGTTATTTAAACTTTTACATAGCCATCTCGGGCAAAGGCTATAAAATTCAGTTATTATGCAACGTTTTTTAGGTGCAACGAAGAATTTAGAACAAGTATTATGTGAAGAGGCATATACAAGTTGTCCTTACATATTTCTGACGACTAAACATACACACCTATCCGTCGTTACCCCAAAAAACGTTGCATAATAATTTAATTTTATAATCTATTATAATAATACTGAGATTTTGTCTGTACTCAAAATGCGCATACGCGCGCACCCCATATCAACGGATGTAAACAAAAGGCGGATGTAAGTATACTTTAGTAGATATTTTGTATAACTAGATATTAAAAGCTTATCAAAGTTTTTAAAAAATGTCTAATGTTAGGCCGTAGAATAACGATATAAGTTTATTTATTAATAGTATTAAGTATGGTAAAGTTTAGCCTTAATTAAACTAAAGAAAAAAGTGTACGTAAGTTACAGTGTTAATTATCTCTTTAATGAATATATGCCGTACTTAATAAAGGCTTAACTAATGTTAGGCTTAAGGCAAGCGGACTTATAGATTTCGGTGTCTGCGATTCAGTTTGTTATTCTATCTCTTCATATGTTTTTTTGTTTGTTTGTTTTTATGTATATATATAAACCTGTCTTCCAGATGAATGTTATCTACCTTTTTTTGTTATCAGAAACATTACATTGGTAACATTTTTAAGTTGATATCTGCTATACTGAAAATACTGACAAATAGAGTAAAGAGTAACCCTAAACTAAGTGCTCTTGGAAATAAAACAGCGGTAACATGGTTTTCCTCGACTTTATTTCACTCCCTGTTTTAACGTCGACGTTTACCAACCAGTAAATGTGCCTAGAGAACTTCTCGCTTGACAAAAGAAACTCTAGAAAGAAACGTGATAGCTCAGCAGTCCCTCCAGATAAACCAGAGATTTCCTGAACAAACAAGTCACCGATTAAAGTTCGAGGGTCCCGCTATAAAAAAGAAAACAAATCAAGAACAACAACAACAACAAAAAAAACAAATAAATCAAGAACAACAACAACATCAAAAAACAAACAAAAAACGATTCTTGGTGGTAAACGAAGGTGGAGGACAGAAGCTGCAGAGAAGGAGTGGAGTGTGAGGTCACTCGGCGAAACGTCATGCAGTGGATCGATTAGGGATAAAGTTGGCCACTAGAGGCCGCCACTGCGTTCGGATTAGATGCTCAGTTAAGACAGCAGAAACGGAAGACTCTTGCCGGACGATAGACCTGTAGTTTAGTCAGCAGGCCGGTAAGCTCAGACAGAACTTTCTTTTCTATGTGTGCATACTACGAGTGAGAGGCGCTACATGGATGGGGACATTCAAAGGGATTACGATGGCACATCGTTATCCTCCAAGGGGGACCACCCCTCTGTATCTTCCCGGAAGGAGTCCTCCACACTAAGCCAGAAAGTTGGAGGGTATTTCTCGGAACTGGGCCGATGGTAAGTTTTTTGTTTTTATAATTTTATTTTTCACCTGTGTGGTATCCATGTGTTACTTGAATATAAAAATATGAAGTTTGTTTACCAATACGTCACTAATCAAAATAGTCACTTCTTATTTTTTCTGCTTTATGATATTTTGTTCGCTTGATTCTCCATGCGTTAAGGGAAAAAAAAAGAGAGATAAATGAAATTACTTTCTTTCTTTGTCTGAAATTGAATAACTTGGCCAATTGCATTATAAAGGATTGCATTTTGGCCATGTAATTTAAAAAAAATTGAATATTATTTATAGGATGTGACTAATCATGGAAACAAACATTTGTGTGATTGTGCATGAATTAAAGCAACAGTGCACAAATATAAACGTTTCTTGATTTTATATGGACGTTTTGTTGTTATCTTTGTTTCACAACACTCAGCATGTTTTAAAAAGAGCAGAATGTCGAAAACGTTAATAAATCTAAGCTCTTGGTCAGCGACGTCAATCTTCAAATGTGATACAGAAGCCAAGTCAGCTCATAATCTGTCACAAATACTGATTTTATCGTCATACATACATAAAGAAAAACGACCCAAATCACCGTAAGGGAAGACGGCTCAAACCAAGTCAAAAAAAATGAGTGTCTATAAAGATGATCTTTGGGATCATCGCACGTATTTAAACCAAAGCCGAAGTAATCTATTTACTCATTAGTCGAAAATAAAATTTGTATTTTTCATACAAGCTAAAAAACACGTTTTAGTTCATTTTAGAATAAAAGCGTACTTAACTTTATGAATGTTAGGAAGGACTTTCTATACAATTCTCGTTGGAAATGGTAGTGTCCGATGGGGTTTATACATGAAGGTTTGACTGCCACTGCAAATCACCACCTTATCTGCATTTCAATACTGTTTCTGTGGCTTCCATTGCTGTAAAATATGAACAATATTAGTAAGGCGCCAGATAACCGTGTAGTCCTTCGACTGCGTCGTATGAAGTTTCATACAACACGTAAAGTAGATTGGCGAGTTCAATAGTGATATCGTAACTATGGAAGTGGTACTGTCATCGTATACTGGTTTGTACTTTACTTAATTGAAAACTAACGTCATAATGTGTTGACTGGTTGGTCTTCCTTCCAAGTTGTACACAGAAGTATCGTTAGGCCACTGTAAGGACGATATCTAACGACGTTCACCAATCTTATTATCGTCACATACATCATGCATTCTCTTTCAACCTTACTCGTTTCTATTCTTATCATCGCCGCGTAAATCTCATAGAATGTTTTAAGATACTTCTTCCCAGTCTCATTATCATCACATCAGTTACAAATTCTGTCCGAAGATACTTCTCTCCAATCTTAATGTCGTTACGTCAATCACAAAATCTTCAGTTTTATTGTAAGAAAAAAAGAAATCGCTTCGATGTATTTGTTCCCGATCTTATTTTCGTCACATAAATCAAATTATCCTTCTTCACTGCACTCAATTCCAATTTTATTATTACCAATAGTGGGTTATATAGTCTACCTTCACTATACTCAAAACTATTCTTGTTATCAATAGTTGGTTGCATAGTCTATCTTCACGCGTTTTCGTCACATAACTTATAAAAGAAAGGAATAAACTGTTGGTAAGATCAAAAACAGTAACATTGAATATGGGAAATGCCACTAAAACGTAAGAATTTGACAACAATGCTATAAAACACAGCAACACATGGAACATATATTTAGTTAGTTTCGTTGCTTGCTGTTAACAGAAGCTACGTAATGGGTTATCTGCCCAGCACAGTATCGAAACCCGGTTTTTACCTTATAAGTCTACAGACTTACTGCTGAGCCATTGGGGGGGGGGCAATTATATTTAGAAAACACAGAAACATATTAAATATATAGTAATTTTTATTAGTAATATTCAACTGAAATGTAAAATGCTACTAACCAATTATTTTGAACACATATCTACCTAAAAAGAAGATATCTAGCCTATAATGTGAGATTATCATCGTTGAATGCATGATGTAGATGGAAGGCACTCTCTTTGGAATTGTGCTTGAAGTTAATTTGAATGTTTTGTATTAAAAAACACACTTTATAATGGTAACTTTAACTAGGCTTCTGAAAGTTTACTGTGGTGAACAAAATTCAGCCATGTTTCCGAAAGTGGTAACATATGTTTTAAAAGATTTTCTTACCTTTTTTTTTTTTACTTAAATGAACCAATAAAAAAAATGATACAATAAGTTTATTTAAAGATTTCTCGAAAACAATTGAACATGTTTTTAACAAGGGATATAACGAATGGACGTTCTGGTATATTATGTTAATATATCCAAAATTCTTGGCAGTAATTTAGGTTTTAGAAACTTTCGGGCTCCTAGGGGACCTTTGGTGCCTGAAAAATAACCCGGGATGTTCAGAAACTTTGGTTTCTTTTCACCCAAATAACCCAATATTCATCGACAATTTCTTTTTAAATCAAAATAAATTGAAATCAGTAAGCAGTGCTTGCTGTTTTTCTGTGTATAGATAACATATTATATTTACCACGCCAATATAAATCCTTTATGACTTAGGGACGACAGTGAGGAATGGTAGCGGAGGCGTGTTTTTGAATTTCAATTATATTATGCTGTTTTTGGTTTATATCAAATTCATTATTGTTTAATAGTGCCGATTTTAATCGCTTATGTACAACTAATGTATTGCATAGTATGGTATATATATATATATATATCGATAACCACAAAATATATTTACAATTTTATTGCCATTTATATTTTAATTAAATCTAGAAACGTTCACTGGGTAGTAAATGTATTGGAATGTACTTTATTCAACTTCTTCAATTGTATTTATGAACAACGAGCATAAAATAACTGAGCTCCGTTGCGAGGTTCAACAACTCCCCTCATGACTCATAGAGCCCCCAAATGTACCCGATTAAGCTCCTCCATTGTCCTCAATGACTTCTATACCTACTCCAACAGGTTATGTACACGAAAACAAGCCACATCAAGCCTTCAAAAAGTTGACGACTCTACATGTTTCGACGTTCCGGGAGGGCTATCTGAGCTAGCCCTAATTTAGCAGTGTCAGACTAGAGGGAAGGCAGCTAATCAACACCACTCATCGCCAACTCTTGGGCTACTCTTTTACCAACGAATAGTTGGATTGACCGTCACGTTATAACGCTCCACGACTGAAAGGGCTGGCATGTTTGGTGGGACGGAGATTCGAACCCGCGACCCGCAGATTGCGAGTCGAGCTCCCTAACCACCTGGCCATGCCGGGCCAGATTGCAATAAAACAAAATTAGGAGAGAAATTGTTAAGAGTAAAAACCAAACGTTGTTTTTCTGGTTTACATATATATGTAGCTGTCTTTCATGGCAGATCTGAAGACTGGAATAGCAAAATGTGAAAATTCATAGTCTTCGTTAAAATATCGAGATAGTGTTGCCGTTAATCATATGCAACAATGTTCACTGAAACGCTCTGTGGCCTTCTTTCAAGTCTCACTAATACATAACTTTAAAACAAAGTAAGGTTATATTCCACTTTTTCTACAACTAGAAAGAAGATCGTTCGATAGAAAATTAACCCTTCCGTCCAGCTTCAATGTTCATTTATCTATGCGAGCACGAGTTGTACACCGAGGGCAACCGCGAGGATAACATCTATGATAGGTGGAACTTTCGTGATTGTCATATAAGCTTGTCCACACAAGAGTATCTCAAAGGCGTGAGTTATGAATATGGACCAGTATAGGTCAGTCGTTGAAAATGTTATTTATTATTCGGCCATCTTGTAAAATGTGGCTTTACTCAATAATTATTGCACTAATATGCGGAGATAAAGGAACGGAAGCAACTTTACAAAGAACATGATCACTTATGCAAACAAAATAACAAGCTTTGATAAATATATATATAGCTAGTTTCTTAGTCTTAACGAAGAAATCTCTGTTATCTCTGCCAAGACGATTAGAAAGAAGGAAATGAGGGTAGGGAATGGAATATAGTGGAAAATTAGGGTAGCAGGAGTTGTAACGTAAATAGAGAGTGTAAGTTTGTGGATTTATAGTAAAGTAACGTGATTAGACAGTTAATTTTTAATTAATTATAGTGTGTATTAGAGCCATTCCCGGTATATTTCATAGCGAGGTGAAGATTAGAAAAGAAACTTATGAATTTGTGAAACTCAAATTCGTCGTCAGAGGTGACGCCCACGATGTCATCAGTATATCAACTCACGATGTCATCAGTATATCAACCCACGATGTCATCAATACAACAACCCACGATGTCATCAGTATATCAACTCACGATGTCATCAATATATCAATCCACGATGTCATCAGTATATCAACCCACGATGTCATCAATACATTAACCCACGATGTCATCAGTATATAAACCCACGATGTCATCAATATATCAATCCACGATGTCATCAGTATATCAACCAACGAGGTCATCAATATATCAACCCACGATGTCATCAATATATCAACCCACGATGTCATCAGTATATCAACCCACGATGTCATTAGTATATCAACCCACGATGTAATCAGTATATCAATCCACGATGTCATCAATATATCAACCGTAGAGCCGAGGAGTGTTGCCCTGAACGTTTATGAATACAACGTGTTTAACACAGTTACCAACAAATTGTCAGGTGGTCTCGTCTGTTTCCTCATAGCGACATCATTTGTCAGTGCCTGAGTAATCTGTAACTTTTGTTCCAAGTTATATGTTGAAGAGACTTGATCCAAGGCTTGTGAGCGATTTGGAGTGCACCGTCGTCGTCTTGTAATTAATGGTAGCAAAGGCGCACCTGTATCTCAACATTGTAATAAGGACTTGTCGTTGTAATCTTAAGATCTGCCTCGAAAGTTCGAGAATGAGAGGAAGATCACTTGATCTTTGTTCTCCAGTAGTCTCAATTAAAAGTTGTCTTTTCTTTGTTTTTCTATCCCATCTATTTAATGTTCTTAAGGATTATTTAATTCTTTTTTGAGCTAATTGTGTTTCGTCTTTGTGTTTTTCTTCTTTTTTTTGAACAATGTTCTAACCAATCATTGTTACAATATTGTTTTAATCTTGTCTCGATTTCTGTGAGCGAGCATTTTTCTATTGTTATATGTAGAAGGCGTTCCCCCAGTGGCACAGCGGTATGTCTGCAGACTTACAACGCTAGAAACCTGGTTTCGATACCCGTGGTAGGCAGAGCACAGATAGCTCATTGTGTAGCTTTGTGTATAATGTAAAAGAAACAAACAAACAAAACAGTTATATGTAGAACCTGTAAATTACGGTTTAAACCCCGAAAGCTAGCGAAGAATTATAAACCAATAGGCCTAAAATTTGTGATAACAATCACGTAAGCTGTATTTTATTTAATTCATATTCCTCTTAATTTATCCATTTCGAATTCAAAATCAGATGCGTGTAGAAATAGCATTTAGCATTTCAAATTTATCTTTTATCTCCCACAAATCACTATCCAATAGGCCTTTCGTTCAATACCAGAACACGTCGGTTGTGCTGGACGAAATATCTAAATAAACCAAGAAAACTGTGCCTGTTGTTTGTTTCTTACCGTATATCAACTGCATTTATCACTTTTATATTCTCTTTTGTAGTACAATCTTAAATTTGTATTCTCTCGGTAGCTCTACTGTATTATTTTCTGACGTTTTGTGGCTTAGGACTTTATATAACATCTTGAAAAAAAGGTACAAATAGTAAACGATTTTAGTTATCAGTGCTAGGAATCAATGCCAGCTTTTAATATATAAATCAAGAATTTACATAATTTTTGGAATATTCTCTCATCATTAATTTTACGTTTTATTTTAGGGTAGCATTATTGCTTTGATATGATTTAAAACACTCGCCACCAAGATTATTGGTTTTTAATTATAAGTACCTTCTTTTGAAAAAAATTTACAATTTTATATTTGCTGACCGTAACACAAAACTGGAAGTTTGTTTTTAAACTAAAACATGCCTTTAAGCTATGCGTAATGTAAACAGCGTTTAATAAATGGCTGTGCTTTTTTTTTTCTTTGACGTTCAGATTAATTTCTATAGTTTTGTAGAAAGGTGGAAATTAATATTTTCTATATTCACTTTTACTGTCACTACCAATGATTTACCAACATAGTTGAATACATAGCAAACACAGTCAGTCATAATAGAAAATAATAATAATTTTGAGGAAAAAAAATTAATAAACCTGAAATATAGATATATTATTCTTGATGACAAAAGGTTTGATTTCATGAATTGTTAATTAAAAATGGTTCTTATTATTCTGAAAAAGAAAACTTTAATATTTTGCATTGTCAAAGAATGAACTAATAGAAGATTGGAGAATTATAATAAAAATGAGTTGATGTTTTGATGATGGGATGATGAAAAACTAACTAGGTGGTTCGGATTTTTCAGTAAATAAATTTTACAGTTTTAAGTCGTGTGCTTTTAAACTATTCAAAGGTAAGGTGGAACTACCAATTATACGACCACATTTAGTACAGATGTACAAAGTCGGATGTATGATAACACATACAATGCTACATACATTAATAATGGCCAATAAATCATGCAAGTGTAACCCTTCATACACTCTATTGTTTGTCCATACGCTCTATTGTTTGTCTGAGTTAATCAACGGCTTACATGTAGAGGTTCTTGCTGAAGTAAGGTGCTATTCGTTATTATATATTAGCATACACGCCGAGTTGAAAGACGTGTGTCTGCACTGATGTTTTAAATTTTATCATCATTTGAAGTCTGCGCATATATAACGTTGAAATAATCACTGATTGAATATATCTATTGTATCAAAATTAATAAACCATTTGAGCTAGATATTGAGAAAACTACATTCGAACAAGACATACAAACTTCATGTTAAGTTAACTTTTATTCATGTAATATTATTTAAATTGACTGTTGGCAAAATTCGTTGGCTAGAAGAGAAGAATCTAACGCCTTGAGATTGGAAAGACGACGTATTTATACGTTTTGCTGACTATGTTCAGACTTCCATTACGAGTGGGCGGGACTTAAAAGTCGTGTGAGCAATTACGTAATTACTACGAGTAAAGCCACCTAAAACAATATCCTGTTAACAGAACTTTTTTTTTCAGTGTTTTTCATTTCTATCTTTGTTAAAACAAATTATTTTATGACTGACTACACGTGTTTGAAATCGTGAAAGCTCCTATTCACAAAGATCGCGCGCCCGGCATGGCCAGGTGGTTAGGGCACTCGATTCGTAATCTGCGGGTCGCGGGTTCGAATCCCCGTCCCACAAACATGCTCGCCCTTTCAGCCGTGGGGGCGTTATAATGTGACGGTCAATCCCACTATTCGTTGGTAAAAGAGTAGCCCAAGAGTTGTCGGTGGGTGGTGATGACTAGTCGCCTTCCCTCTAGTCTTACACTGCTAAATTAGGGACGGCTAGCGCAGATAGCCCTAGTGTAGCTTTGCGCGAAATTCAAAACAAACAAACAAACAAAGATCGTAGAGGCTGTTACTAAACGCATTTTTTCATGTTTAAAAAAATATCTTTATTTCAAGTAGATATTTAGAAATTGTTCTGACATGAGACCATTTATATCACTTAGCTTATACTCTAGAACACTTATTTTTACAACTAAGAAAATATGTTGCTCGCACTAACACGAAAATGGAGTTAAAAGAGCGTGACAGGAGGTTTCGTTTAAAACAATGTACTCTGTCCACCAACTTCAAAATAAATATAACACAAGGAAATGTGATGTGGTTTAATCTCTTAATATAGTTGGATAATAAATAACTATTAGCATGTATTCGTGTACTAAACAACCCCACAATGGTTGACTCCAATGCTTGCTTAGAAAGCCCTTTAGAATATGTGAATAACATAGTAAGAGGTTCAATTTGAAGTGGAAGAATGGCTTCAAAACGCAACCTTTCTGAGTTTAAGATTCTGATTAACGTAAACCTTTACACCTGCACGCAAACGTATTAAACTGTTTACTTCTTCCTGATAAGGGCATACAAAATAAGCTATTTCCAATGAATAGTCTGTTTTGTTATTTAGAAAAAGTTAGTGATCTGGTTTTCAAGTTTCTATTGAATAGCGAAAAATATATATACACTTAGGGTTACCAAGTGTTTCCTTATATTTCGGAGAAAGTTATACAAAGCATGTTAACATTATGCTTGGCTCTAAGCCAAGATCAATGTTTTGCACATTAATTAAGTAAACGTTGGCCATAATCCTTACCTACGCTAGTTTATTAGCATCTTTTGGACAAGCACATTGACAGTTTTTCAACAACTAAACTTCAGTTTTACTGTGTAGTTTGGCTAAGCAATAGCTAAATGTTAAAACAACCTTAGTGTCAAGATTGCACTGTAGCATCATTATGTCATCATAAGAGTGCAAAGAGACTCGATATAAAGATATGATTGTAAGCCAATTCCAAGTTATTCTATGTGGCTATGACATCCTTTTAAGAAGATGTTAATAATTGTAACTGCAGCGTTACTTGAGTGTGTGTATATGAAGTGTATAAGCAAAATGAGTAATTACGATTATTTTACTTAAGTAAATATTTGAATTTTATTTACTGGTATTTAGTTTTACAGCTTTAGTGAGAAGTTATGCTTTACTATTGCTAAATCACTTCAGCGTTTTGTTTTATAGTCTCATTAAGGGTTTAGGCTAAAATATGCTTAATAATTCGAATATTGGTATTTCGTCTTCTTACGGTTTCAGTGAGAGTTTAGGCTTTGCAGTCAGTCAGGTTTAATTGGAGATTATGATGTATCGATCTCCGATCACCCAAACATTTCATTCAATAGTTCAATATGAGCCTTATGCTTTATCTAAACTTAATAAATTGAACAATGAATATCAACCTTTACCTCACGAACGTCACTCTCTTTTTAAAAATGATGTAATGTGTACTGAAGGATAAGATAAAATCAGATATATCACGACTCTTCTAGTAAAGGAAGATTTTTTTTATTCATGAAGTTTCGTCTATAAGGCTATGTCAGAAAAGTACCTCAAATACCACCATCGTGAAAAACTTAATAATAAAAACAGATGTGATTATTATAAAATTAGCAACAACCAAAAAATTTAGAACCGCAAGTCAATGCCGAAGTAAAGAACACTAAAATTTTACAACACCAAGTCATTGTCGATGAAAGTTATAACCATGCAAGATTTGTTATTCGTGTTTGTTGGTTTGTTGTTAAGTACAAAAATTACACAAAGGGCTATCTTTGCTCTGCCCACCGCAGGTATCTAAACCAGATTTTCGATGTTAGGTAACAAATTCAGAATTCATGGGGTAGGGTATGGCCTAGTGGACAGCGTGCTGAGCTGTGGTCCAAAGGGTCCAAGATGTAAGATGTGGTGCTACTAGGCATGCTCCGCAATGTCATCTGTGAGAATATTATAAAAGTGACAGTCAATCCCATTGTTATTGTGGCAGTTGGTGGTCCTAGATAGCTGTTCTCCCTATGATTTGTACTTTAAATTTAGGGACAGCTATACATGAAACCTAGGGATCTCTGACCTGGCCGCTTGGCCTACGTGCATATGATTCCAAATCAAAGATTTTTGCTACGACCTCTTGGTAGTGAAATGACCTTCTGTCTAAAGGTCAGATGTTTTTAATGTCACTTAGTTGTGGTGATCAATTGTGTTTTATTTTATCTAAGATGAACGATGAGGTAAGAAATGCAAATTTTAGTCGGAAATTTCTTTAGGAGCAGCTTATAAACAAATTTTGGTTTAAGAAAATGTTTTGATTTTATAAATGTCGGGAACTTACGTTTATTGATACTCTGGAAAGAGAAGGATATTGACATTCAGAGGTTAGTGATAAACGAGGAGTTGAGTTAATATGGACAGCTCTCTCTCTCTTAAATAATAAGATTCAAATGATAATATGACGATTAAAACAAGATGTTGTAAGACAAGTATTGGTTACTGTTAGATTTAAGCTATACGGTGATTTCCGAATGTCCATCAGAATTATGAAATCTCAAATTAGGAGATTAAATTATGATAATACAATAAACCTAAATTAATTTGTTCGAAACTATCCATTGAGAAAGGGATGTTACAATTAAACAAGGAAAAATAACTTGAATGTGGAAGTCTATGATTCAACAAGGTGATTCAGTAAGGCGAGAGGAAATATCAATAATCCACATTGAATTGTGCGATTATAATGCAAGTTATAAGAAGAGTTCTAAGTAAAACTGAGGTTTTAATTTTATGGATCGTACTTATATGTTAAGACTTCGATTTGTAATGCTTTTATGGCGCGTAGAACGATTTTTGTAGCTTGAAATACATATAATTTTACGAAAGAACGCTTTAAGTAAGCCAGTTTGGAAAACATTGACTTCAAGTAGAAAATCCACGGATTCAATCACGTTTCTTATTTCTTTCTCCGAGTTAAAACTATCTCACTGATTTTCTTTAACTTCACTGTTTTAATATAATATTTCAACACCTGTGTAAAAGATCCTACGTAAGAAATCTTTCTTCTTTCATAGTTGGTCAGGACATATCTTATTTGGAAGTATTAGGAACTAATAGAGATTGTATTTATTATTCAAAGTCACTAGAGAGAACAGCGGCCGTAGCGAATACAAAAATAATTCAGACAACCTTCAGAATTTACAATATTCTCAGATCACTTCTCTTTTACTTGTTGCATTCGACATAAGAACGAAGCAACTAGGATTTGTAGAAATATAAAATATTTCTAGTTTTATATATTAAAAGACAATTCATTGTTTTCAGTTGATGTCAATTAAATGAACACAGAGAAAAGAAATTAACTAAAGATTATTATAGGTAGACTTAGGTAAGTTGTCATTATAGCTACTCTTAGGTAAGCTGTCATTATAGTTAGGCTTAGGTAAGCTATCATTATAGGTAGACTTAGGTAAGTTGTCATTATAGCTACTCTTAGGTAAGCTGTCATTATAGTTAGACTTAGGTAAGCTATCATTATAGGTAGACTTAGGTAAGCTGTCATTATAATTAAACTCAGGTAAGCTGTCATATTAGGTAGACTTAGGTAAGCTGTCATATTAGGTAGACTTAGGTAAGCTGTCATATTAGGTAGACTTAGGTAAGCTATCATTATAGGTAGACTAAGGTAAGCTGTCATTACAGTTAGACTTAGGTAAGCTGTCATTATAGGTAGACTTAGGTAAGCTGTCATTATAATGAGACTCAGGTAAGCTGTCATATTAGGTAGACTTAGGTAAGCTATCAATATAGGTAGACTTAGGTAAGCTGTCATTATAATTAGACTCCGGTAAGCTGTCATTATAGGTAGACTTAGATAAGCTGTCATTATAATTAGACTCAGGTAAGCTGTCATATTAGGTGGACTTAGGTAAGCTGTCATTATAATTAGACTCAGGTAAGCTGTCATTATAGGTAGACTTAGATAAGCTGTCATTATAATTAGACTTAGGTAAGCTGTCATTATAGGTAGACTTAGGTAAGCTGTCATTATAATTAGACTCAGGTAAGCTGTCATTATAGGTAAACTTAGATAAGCTGTCATTATAATTAGACTCAGGTAAGCTGTCATATTAGGTAGACTTAGGTAAGCTATCATTATACGTAGACTTAGGTAAGCTGTCATTACAGTTAGACTTAGGTAAGCTGTCATTACAGTTAGACTTAGGTAAGCTGTCATTATAATTAGACTCAGGTAAGCTCTCATATTAGGTGGACTTAGGTAAGCTGTCATTATACGTAGACTTAGGTAAGCTGTCATTACAGTTAGACTTAGGTAAGCTGTCATTATAGGTAGACTTAGGTAAGCTGTCATTATAATTAGACTCAGGTAAGCTCTCATATTAGGTGGACTCAGGTAAGCTGTCTTGAAATCAGAGAAAATGAGATATCAGAAAGAGGAGTAAAGAAAGCAAAGGCAGTGAGTAGCTAAAATGGCAGGAAATAATTTAACAATTAGTGTGAAAGACAGACGTTTCTTCCGTTACTGTGTTAACGATCGGTAGTTCGGTTTAGCAGCGATAAGCTTCTGACAGTGCGCACGGACAACAAGTTTCACTACTTATGAGGGGGGTTTTCCGCATTTCACGGAGGCTTCGTCTCTTTTAATCGTAGACATATATTTACGTGACGTATATTACACAGTATATCATAATTAAATATCAGTAGTTATAATGAATGTATATGTATAAACTTTGGGGTAATATCCAAGTTTATATATATATACAAATATATATATACGGGCTATTAACGTTACAGTTAAAATTCAACAATAAAACTAGACAACGAAACTCGTTCTTATTTATATTAGCCCATTTGAACTTAAAATCAGCAATTTGTGTCATGGGAGAGGTACATAATATTACATTATCGTGCACACCATATAATAGCAACTATTTTATCGACAAGTTTAATAAATCCTTGGAGGTTTAAAACTTTACAACATACGCTTGAGAGTTTCGTGTATTTAAATAACAAAAAAGCTAATTTAAATTTGCACTCGATTCACGGGTAATGTCGGCCATTCATAATCCAGCAGGCGGACTAATTTATTTCGCTTCAAACGTTTGTGTTTTGGAATTAAATTATTGATGAGTCTGTCATACTTCAGAAGATACGAAATCTCCTAGGTTTCATATATTTAGCAAATAAAACTTCTGAGCAACCAAATATTTCTTAGGAGTAAGTTTAAGATAAAAACTTGTACGGGAAAGATAGGTATATGTCAATTGAAAACATAAAAAATGTGTCCATTAGAAAATCAAAAACGTGCTTTCAAAAATATAAGAAGACACATACTGAAGGCCCGGCATGGCCAGGTGGTT
>NW_013665853.1:507140-514838 GCF_000517525.1 Limulus polyphemus | reverse complement strand
GAACTTGTAATAAAAGTTTAGGAAGTACTGAAAAGAGATAGAGATTGAGTACGTTGTATTAAAGTAAGTTTGTGACCTCATCACGTCATTACAGTCCATCTCATCATTTACGGTCATTCTCTATTTGTCGATCGTGCATCTTGACAATAGCTCTGCAGCGTACCTTCTATTACAAAAATCTATGTGATAAGGTTGTCATGTCAAAATCACACCCCTCCTCTCTATTTGCTTTTTGTAAGTCATCCAGTGTGCAAGAATGTCGATTTCCGAGCTTACGTATCAAAAGTACCATCATACATAATTCCATTAGCGCTGCGTCCAGCGACATGACTTTCATGTCTTCATATGGATTATCATGAATACCCTTTCCATTTTCCAGCTGCTTTAGGTATGTGACGAATGAATAGGAAGTATAACTGGAAGCCTTATTTATATGCTCCATTGGCTTTGTTTTCAGAAGAGTATCCTTTTTTGGTTATGTTACGTACTATTGCCTGGAGCATGTGGACACTGTTCCCAAAAGCGTTTGTGTCGGTGGACTCTTACCTGCTATAAGGAGCCGTATTTTGCTTACCACAACTGGTTATGGCTTGTTACGGGTCTCTTTCTGAATGGTCATGGTTTTCCAAGTTAATCCATATTTTCTTTTTTTCCCTACTACCATTGAGTTCAAGGGATATCCACGTATAGGAAATCCTAAATCTCCGATCCGAACATGTCTTGCGTTAGAAAGAGCTGTTCATATATTTTCACACAGGCGACCTTCTTTAGGTGGCATCATACTACCACGAAACGCCAAACAATGAAAATGTAATTTTGATACAAGATCTTTCAGCGCGACTTCACTCTAACTGTGTTTGTCAAGTGACTTGCTAATATAAACATTCAAAATCGTTTGAATATAACCTTAAAGCACTCAACCATCTATATTGAAAGAGTTATAAAATAAACATTCAAAATCGTTTTAATATAACCTTAAAGTACTCAACCATCTATATTGAAAGAGTTATAAAATCTTAGATGACAAATCTGTATTTAAATTTGAAAAGTTAGGTAGACGTGTCTTTGAAAGTTAGGAATATTGGAAGATAAGATGTCTATTAAGAAACTGAAGTCCTGTACTGTGTGGTTAGGTTGGTCTTTAGTAAAAAATATAGGAAAATCTGTATGATAAAAATAATCCATTGAGATATTAAAAAAAGATCTGCACAGAGAGGTTTTGAAAATATGAAATAATAGGAACACGTCTATTGAAAAATAAGCAAATGTGTATAGAAAAGTTGAAAAAAAAGCTTCTAGTGAAGACTTGCATTAAAGTGTTAGTAAGACTTATATCGAAAGGTTAAGAAGTTTGTACTGAAATGTTAGGAAGACTTGTACTGAAGTGTTTGGAAGCTTGTATTGAAATGCTAGGAAGACTTGCATTGAAAGGTTAAGAAATTTGTACTGAAGTGTTTGGAAGTTTATATTGAAATGTTAGGAAGACTTGTATAGAAAAGTTAGGAAGTGTGTACTGAAATGTTAGGAAGACTTGTATTGAAAGGTTGGGAAGTTTGTATTGAAGTGTTAGTAAGACTTATACCGAAAGGTTAAAAGTTTGTACTGAAGTGTTTGGAAGTTTGTATTGAAATGTTAGAAGACTTGTATAGAAATGTTATGAAAACTTATATTAAAATATTACGAAACTATTATTGAGAGATTAAGAAAATAAGAACACATTTATTGAAAGTGAGAAATTATGAACTTTCTATTAAAAGAATGTGATACGTTTAATAATTTTTCATGGTAAAGAAATTCAAGATTTTTAAGGAATACAAACATTTGGAAATATAAATATTTTCAGACATCTGTAGTCCCCCGGTGGGACAGAGATAGGTCTTTGGATTTACAACGCTAAAATCAGGGGTTCGATTCCTCTCGGTGGACACAGCAGATAGCCCGATGTGGCTTTCCTATAAGAAAAAACACACACACATTCAGACATCTGTAAGTAAATCCGAAAAGTCAAGCTTTCTCTCCCTCTCTAAGTATCCGTGCATCTAGAAGGATAACATCTCTCAGTGAAAATACCTCACAGCATCTAGAAGGATAATATCTCTCAGTGAAAATACCTCACAGCATCTAGAAGGATAATATCTCTCAGTGAAAATACCTCAGAGCATCTAGAAGGATAATGTCTCTCAGTGAAAATACCTCAGAGCATCTAGAAAGATAATATCTCTCAGTGAAAATACCCCAGAGTAGCTTTTTGTTTTACAGACATAAGCTGTTTGAGAAGGTTTTTTCTTTCAAGATCAAATTTCCAGATCTTTGGTGAGTGGAGAAACTAATTATTATCCAGTGTCTGTGAAGTTTCAATAGATAAAAAACTTTAAACAAACTCATCCAGATATATATATATATAAGTAATTCCCAGTAGTACGAATGATTTTGGACATCTTTTTTTCAGAGAAAACATAAAATTTCAAGCTTTTCCTATCTTAAAGAAGCTAGTTATCCTTGACATCTCTGTTTGGCATAGGGATTTGCTTTGAAATGTCTGTGTTTGTAAATATAATTATTTTGAAAAATTTCTTTCTTGGGAAACAGAATTTTGAAATATTCAAAACAAAACAAACCTTGTCAGTGTGGACCCAACGAGCCGACTAAGTTTTCACAACCGCATGTTTAACTTACAAATTTACCTCCCAATGTCAAGTAAGCAAAAACAGAAAGTTAGTTCATGGCAAATACCCACAGAGGGGAAACTATAAGTTTCTCTACGGACACGTCATAAGTCCTAACACACTTAGTCATGATTTGTTGGGACGTGAAAGAATGTACAAATATTAACCTCAACTAGAAGAAAATGCCAGTTATTCAATTGTCCCTTCTTCAGTATATGGTTCCACGTGTGACTTGCAAACTGATATAATTTCAAAATCAGACATACATCTGATAGCTCAGTTTAAAATAAAGCAAAGTTTTTTATACCCGTGCTAGGCAAAGCACAGATAGCTCATTGTGTATTTTATGCTCACCAAACAATAAACAAATTAAATCAAAAGTTTCTTACTGTGTTATCATTTGTGAGCTGCTAGCCTCCAAATGACTTACTAACGAAAAGAAGGACCCCACGTACATACAAGATTCAACTCTTCTGAAATTAAATCTCTCACAACAGGCTTGGTTCCAAACAGATTTTGCATGTTGCATCATTGCTTTAGATTATTCCATGTAATATTATCCTACACGTTTTTCAGCTGTATACATACAACTCTAAGATCAAATGATCTATTGATGCATTGCTTGTGTATTTGAAATGCCATTTCTTTATACGTAAGGCCGACTAAATGCACTTGATAGTTTGGGGGATTCGAACCCGCGACCCTCAGATTGCGAGTGAAGCGTCCTAACCACCTGGCCATGCCGGGCCAAATGCACTTTATAAAGTGATATATATATATATATATTCCTTTTTGCTATACAATCAGTTCAAATTTGATTTATAATGATCTTCACGGTTTTTAACATAACCTCAGTTTTAGAACATATATTATGTTTGTAATTTTAATTTATTGTATAGGGGTAGATTTGTATTGAACTGACCTAACGTATACTTAGCGTTCAAGAAAGCACAGTGACATACGACTGGCCCCGATGACACAGCGGTATGTCTGCTGAATTACAACGCAGACATAATCAAAATGAAATATTCTTGTTATAATGAAAGAGTTCGAGGTTAACAGTGAAACAGACAGATTCCAAATGTTATCCAAACTAAATATAAATTTGTGTTTGTTTTATTTTAACCATATAATTCTGAACTGTGTTAGCAATACGGTTCAAAGTAAACTGGGCTTACTAACAATAAAATATTTGATTTTTAACACTTCACTTAAGTTATCGAGCACTTCACTGAATAGCGTTATTTTGAAAGATATTCAACGCTTGTGCTAAGTTTTGAATATTCTTGAGCCACAATGTTACAGCAAGCTACATTCCCAAACTAAAACATCTCAGCTGAGTTGACAGCTTGAATAATTGTGATTTTGGCTTAAGAAGACAATAAATTTCACTTTCATTATTAGTTTACAAGTTGTAGTTTAGATACTTGCAAACAGTATGAAAGTCATTTAGTGGTCTTTACTTCATCCTGTATGTTAATATAAAATAGATAAAAAAAATCTTAAAAACTGTATTAAAATGTCAGTAAAAACTAAACACCAAAAATACTACATCAAAGCTTCGTGTAAGCATTCCACTGTGTACAAAGTATTTCTTTTAAAGTTTTGCTATACACAGGTAACATTTAATACTTGACGTAGTTTGTATAAATCACCATTAAAGATGTAAGTTCTTTCGTTTTTTAGTATATCAAGGCAGTGTTTCTCAACTGAGTGAATGGTTCACCAAGGGGTTAATTAGATCAGAATCAAAGTGAATGAATATTATCAATTATACAACAAATTCAAGAGTAAAAAAAGTCATTAGTTATTATTATTTATTCTAGTTGTAGTTTGATAAATACATTTAGTAATTTGACGTATATTTAAACCATAATAAAGAATTTAGCATTTTAATTTAGCACTTTTTGTCTTTTTTCGAACTGGGGTGGCTGAGCTGTTGTGAAAAACTTATAGGGTTAGTGATATCGGAAAGCGTTGAGAAGCACTGTGATAGTGCTATATATTTAGTTCCTCAAAATATAAAGCCACGTAGTTACACCAAACACGGCGTGTTTTTTTTTTCAGAAACTTGACTTTTAAACTCTTGTTAAATTAAACCCAAGTACGATACGATAATCATTGTCTAGTATTTAATATTATGTAATATAGTTTGTATGGGCAGCAAATTGAACCTAATAAAAAGGAGAGAAATAGATTTAGTAGTAACACAAAACTAATAAAGTAACGGAAAGCTTAACGATAACAGTTTTGCTGAGAGCATTAAAATTTGTTAGCACCGTCTTTCGTGCAAAATCATTATTAAAAAACAACATAATTTGCTCTGGTTACATAAAACCTTTATATTTGTCCCAATATAGTGATTTTGTGAAAGCATTTTCTTTCGCTTCACACATTATATGCCCAAATGCACATCACGTAGATTCGCCTGCTTTTGTAACGCACATAGATATTCTGAGGTACTTTAGATCAGAGTTACTTCTCTATCTCTCCACTATTGGATTTAAAAGTTCTGTGCCTTTGAACAGGTGTAGATAGTTTTATTGGGAGAGTTTATGAACCACTAAGCCCTTTATCAGGCAAACTCACCTGTAGAACACGCTTCTAGCAAGTCCACTAACACATCAAGCGTGGAAGCTTATGGAGCTGAGAAACATCAAGTTAGCACACCGATCGCTGTGTTGAAGCTAACCACAAGGGATTCACTCATATAATACAAGTAATGTGGGCTTGTGCAGAGGAAAGATACCAATTTTACTTCCCTTAATTGCTTGCAGTTTGTATTATATAAACAAAAGTTAGAAATTGTCTAATGTTTTGCTAGGTAGATGTCATAATTGCTTGAATTCTTTATAAGTTAGTTAAAATCAAGAACGTAATAAAGGAATTGTATACTTAATTATGAGACTTGCTCGTATTTTGGGAGTACAAAGTCTGTTAGAAATACAAGTATTTATTCTTTAATCAGTAATTAGAAAAAAGTTTAGCATGTATACTTAAATTTATATATATATATATATAACACGATATGAAGTTTTTAAAAGTTTGGAGCTGCAAAATTATGAAGCTTTAAAATTTGGATGCCACACTTTTTATTCACTGATGTTACTTGAAATACACGCACCTTCTTATCATATGCCGTTAAATACTCTTGGGTAACAAGAACTGATACTGAACACTTTCTTTTGTCTGTTTGAAAATGACACAAAAATACATCTTGATCTATTCGAAGGTAGAATAAGTAACGGTTTATTCACTGATGTTACTTGAAATACACGCACCTTCTTATCATATGCCGTTAAATACTCTTGGGTAACAAGAACTGATACTGAACACTTTCTTTTGTCTGTTAAATACTCTTGGGTAACAAGAACTGATACTGAACACTTTCTTTTGTCTGTTTGAAAATGACACAAAAATACATCTTGATCTATTCGAAGGTAGAATAAGTAACGGTTTATTCACAAGAACCTCTAACAATTTACTAAAAAAACTGTGCTCTTCTGATTCAACTTAAGATGTTTTATATATTTAATCTTTCTGTAGATTAAACTATCTTTAGTTATTACTTCTGACTACGTTAATATTCTGGGTGATTAAGTTAATTTGTTAAATTTAAAAAACGATTTTAGAGGAACCAACATTAAACGTCACTTTTTTTGCACTTCAAAATAATTTTACCTTTTTATATGTGAAACTGTTTTATGTTAAAAATAAAAATCATTTCATGAACGTATAGCTGAAAACAAATGTTAGTACATACAGATATTCTTGTGAAATACGTGCACTGAATAGAATAACTTATAAAGTTTATCACACTGAATGACAAAAAAGAAGAGGTCTTAAAGAAAAGATGACATTTGAATGATTCTAAAAATGGTAGGAAGTATGAAATATTTTGAATATTTTAAGAAATATTGAAAACTAAAGCAAGTAAAACGTATTCAAGACCCATAGGCAAAATATCTAAAAGGCTAACAGGAAGGCTGAGGAAAATGTTGAGAAACTTGGAGTATCATCAGTAAAGTAAAAAAATGTAACAAAACTTCCAATAAAGTACAAAATTGTGGCAATAATTAAGATAATAGTAAATATAAAGAACTCTTCAAGTGTTCAAATAGTAGAGGACCTTCAAAACAGTATTTGATATGAAGATATATTAACTTACAAATAAATAAAGAGGATATAAACAAACATACATATGTGAAAATATGAGTGGTGCGTAGATATGTTCGTGAAAACCCCTAACATTCTAGGAATAATATTATAAAAATAATATTTCCTTTTTTTAACTTTATTAAAACACAAAGGTCAATTAAAGACCAAAACAAACACTCTGAATAACAAATTATTAATGATATTTTCTATGTAGTGTGCACGTGTAGTGATGCAGTTTATTATAGAATATTAACATCTTAAACATCCACGTATAATTCATATAATTTACACACTTGCCTAAGCTCATCTCAGAATATTTCTGGATTATGCTTAACGATTCTTAGGATTAAACTATAAAAAGCTATTTACCTTTGATATTATTGTATATTTCCCATTAAGGAGCATTTATCATCTGGTTGTATTTGATAATTTGGGAAAGTCACCAAGTATTGAAATGACTTATCCGTTTACTAGAAACTTTATGCATACATAATATGAAGATAGCTTTGATATACGGAAACATCTGTTAGCTGAGTTCTTGCCCAGATCTTAATATATAATGTTCATCAATGGAAACATCGGCTCATGTAGATATTTCAACAGATATTTCCTTTGCAACATCTCAACCAACAATTGGTCCAGTTATCAACGCTATATTCAAGTTCTGAACAACTCGACTTTCAAGATCTACGTATCAACATGTGCCGATGTTTCCGTTTATCAACGTTATATTTTAAGATCTGTGCAAGAACTCAGCTAACAGATGTTTCCGTATATCAAAGCTATCTTCAAGTTTTGTACAACGAAAAACCTTTTCAAGTATACATAATAGTTATGTTGTTTAATAAAGATGTATAACACTTTATTACCATAA
>NW_013665853.1:496999-506204 GCF_000517525.1 Limulus polyphemus | reverse complement strand
ATCAAATTAGCTATATATATATATATATTATATATATATATATCCAGTATTAATAGCTCTATCGAAGCTTACTTTGATATCAAATTAGCTATATATATATATATATCCAGTATTAATAGCTCTATCGAATCTTACTTTGATATCAAATTAGCTATATATACACACACAATAGTGCTTTGAAAAACCAGAGATTAGGTAAAACCTGAAGTTCAAATATAACAAAAACACAACTGTCACATCTTACATTTCTCTTTCAGTTCAACTAACGCTGTTAGATAATACAAAAAAAGGAGGAGCAAATAAAACGAAAGCTAGGCAACTTACAAACGAAAGGGTTAAGGTAAACAGAGAAACTTTTGCTTATAATAGATTTATTCATATTTTAACCACTTTGAGGAACCCAAAGTAAAGTGACATCTAGTGGAGAACTTTTTTATTATTTACAGGCAAATAAACCAAAAAGGGCTATTAGCAGTACATTAGTCGTAAAAGAGAGTGATGTCTTAAGGCTGATTATGCAAAACAGTCTGAACTATTCCGAGCAAAAACATGACAAAAACAGGTAAGATCTAAAATGCGAACTTTGTTTATCGATCTACCAATCATGTCGAAACACAGATCTTGTCTATCACCAATTTCTTTTATCTGAGGTCAGGCTTATCGAAAGCTTCCGATAATATTGTTGCTAATACTTAATTAACAAAGTATAAGCAATAATTTCCCATCTCCAGATGGCGCTAACTGTACGAAATTATAATATAAAACGTATTGAATGGAGCCTTATCAATTGAGTCAATTTATGAAGTCTTATAAGATTTGAGCAAGTCAATGTCTCAGTGGTAAAAAAGCTAGAAGCGTCAGAGACTGTGATATCATTTAAAACGAAAGTACTTGTTTATTTCAAAACAAAGCCACATTGGCTATCTGCTATGTCCATCACGGGTAATCGAACCCCGGATCTTAGAGTTGTAAATCTGTAAACTTACCGCTGACCCACCGGGTGACAAAAATATAAGTAAATCTTTATTATATACTAGCTGGAGTACCCGTCCCCTGGACGGAGGTTATGTAAATTCACGATTAATGAAAGATTATCTTAGAACATGAAACCGGCATGGCCAGGTGGTTAAGGCGCTCGACTCCCCGTCACACCAAACATGCTCTCCCTTTCAGCCGTGGGGGCGTTATAATGTGACGGTCAATCCCACTATTCGTTGGTAAAAGAGTAGCCCAAGAGTTGGCGGTGGGTGGTGATGACTAGCTGCCTTCCCTCTAGTCTTACAAAAACAAACAAACAAAAAACAAACAGAACATCAAAAAGTTGCTTTTCGTATATGTAATTGTAAAAATACGCAAAAAACACCCATAAAAACTGCAAAACACAAAATGTGAAACCGCAAGTTTGTATGTATCACCGCATAAACCCAACAAACCGTCATGCTAAATTTGTTGAAGATCGATCAACAAGGAGCGAAGTAGTGGTAAAAAACGCCCATAAAAACCGCAAAATTTGTATGTACCCCCGTATAGAATTAGTGAACCTCCACATCAATTTTGGTGAAGATCCACCCACCCCTTGCGAAGTAGTAACATCGACGTACAACAGACAGTAATATCATATTTATATAGATATATATTATTCGTGATAAAACTATGATAATGGATTTGTTTTTGTATACAAATTGGTTAATAATAATGATCCATGTTTGGATTATAACACTGAAAGAAATTCCTTAAAACGTTCCATACATTATATTCACAAGTACTTAATATTTTGTTTGTTTGTTATAAGTGCAAAACAGCACAATCTGCGCTGTGCGCACTTCAAGTATCGAGCATCGAATTTTAAGTCTTGAAGCTTACCACTTCCTTTTTTGCCCCCCTCAGTGGATCAGCGGTAAGTCTGACGATTTATAATCCTGAAAACCCGGTTTCGATACCCATGGGGGGTATAGTACAGATAGCCCTTTGTGTAGCTGTGTGTTTATCTACAAATAAATAATTACCACTGTGCCACCGGAAGAGGTAGATCAGTAAAAATAAATATAACGTTATCTGGTTGAATACTTAGCTCGGTAAATTTATTATAAGTGTTCTCGAAATGCAAATATGCATACGTACATATTAATCAAGTAAATCTGAAACCATGTTACAAGTATACTTTTAATATGAAATTAATGAAATGTTGCACTATTTATATAAAAATGACTGTGCTATTTTAATTATTTTAGTAAACACACGATTACTTGCAGATATAATAAAACAGTTTCCGATTATATCAATACATTTCACTCGGTGTAAATTATATTGGAATAAAATATTGTACAAATAGTAAGGTATTCCTTGTACAAATGGTAAGGTATTCCTTGTACAAATGGTAAGGTATTCCTTATACAAATGGTAAGGTAAGGTATTCCTTGTACAAATGGTAAGGTATTCATTGTACAAATAGTAAGGTATTCCTTGTACAAATGGTAAGGTATTCCTTGTACAAATGGTAAGGTATTCCACATAAGGTAAGGTATTCCTTGTACAAATGGTAAGGTATTCCACATAAGGTAAGGTATTCCTTGTACAAATGGTAAGGTAAGGTATTCCTTGTACAAATGGTAAGGTAAGGTATTCCTTATACAAATGGTAAGGTAAGGTATTCCTTATACAAATGGTAAGGTATTCCTTGTACAAATGGTAAGGTATTCCTTGTACAAATGGTAAGGTATTCCTTGTACAAATGGTAAGGCATTCCTTGTATAAATGGTAAGGTATTCCTTGTACAAATGGTAAGGTATTCCACATTTCGAAAATTCACGGCATTCTCGGAATTCAATTCATTTTAATACCACAATAGTTACTTAGTTCTGTCAAGCTTAAAGGCAGTTACGTAGTACGGTCAATAATTAGTAACATAATAGTGAATACTGACTTTTGTATCCTAGTGATATATGTTAATCACTTATTTGTGCACTTAAGCGCACTAGCTAAGATATTTATAATTACTCCCACAGTCTCATGTTTTACGTTAGATTTGAAGGGAAAAAATGTGTTTTACATCCAATACGGAGGCACCAAAGTTGTTGAAATATCCCAGTAGTCCATAATCGACCAGGACATGTTGCCTTGCAAGTTAAATATGTATTTGTTTGTTACTGTCCTTTATTTATTTTTCTTATGAAAGTTACTTATAGATAAGTGTGTTTATATTTATAATACGAAACATAAATGAAAACGTAATTACTGAAACAATATATTTTCTGATGAATTCATATTCAAATTCTTTAAACTTTTCTCGATAGATTACGATTTTTTGATTCAAGGATAAATAATAAAGTAGAATTTACACTAAACGTAATATTTACTATAAACATAGCTATTCTTCCCTCAACTAAATATTTCTCATTTCTGCAAGAAAATACGTTATTTTTTGGAGTTAGAAGTATTTATATTAGTTATATAAAACTTTAAAACTAAGCTTTCATTACCAGTAGCGCTCGACTCGCAATCACCTAAGAATTACCTAAGATAATAAAACAAATCGGTCCAGTCCTTTCCTGCCGTCACGACGAGTCAAGTTCGGTTTCCGTCAGTCTAGTGAATAAACGTACACAACATTTTTGTTGTATGTATGTTACCAGAGACCCACAAAATATCTGCGGTCATATTAGTATCTTTATTGTAACAGTACTACTTTAAATACAGGATTTCTAGAATGATATAAAATAATTCTAATCGCAGACACCGAGATTTATAAGTTAACATGTCTTAAGCCTAACCTAACAGTTTTTTTTGTTTTTTGTTTTAGTTAGGACTAAACTTTACCGTACTTAACACTACCAATAAATAAACTTATAATGTTATTCTACGACCTAACGTTAGAGATTTTTAAAAACTTTGATAAGCTTTTAATACGTTGTTGTACAGAATATCTACTAAAGTATACTTACATCCCAGTGGCACAGCGGTATGTCTGCGGAGTTACAACGCTAGAATCCGGGTTTCGATACCCGTGGTGGGCAGAGCACAGATAGCCCATTGTGTAGCTTTGTGCATAATTACAAATAAATAAACAAACATTCACCTTTTGTTTATATCCGTTGAAATGAAGTGCGCGTATGCGCATTTAGATAGTAAGGTGTGCGCAAATTTTCAGGACAGACAAAAACTGAGTATTATTATTATACACATAGCATTAATAAATAAACTTGGTATTCCGAAAATTGTTTAATTTCAAAGTCTAAGTTCAAGGGAGGTCCAGTTCAATCTACACTTTGAACAACACGTGTTATTGGGTTATACTAGTTTCGGAGAATTCCACTCCTGAACACAAGTTAACCAAAGAGAGATAAGCTGGACCTATATCATAGTGAAAAGTATAAAACGCATAGTACCTAACCTTCCCAGATCCCGATCAAGCTCTACTACTAATATTAATATTATAATAAATATTTGCAAATATAATTCAGTTAATAATTATGAATAAAAGTACCATAAAATATCACTCAGTTAGCTCAAGTATTCGAATACTACTGAACGTACAAATCTCCTCAATAAGTACAAGTCTTTAATTTCTTTAAGTGGGTTTTATCTCTTGGGTTAATAAAATATATTAGTCTAAGTTGGATAGGTCATCCGAAGGTCATCTAATTAACATGCTGATTAATCCTTGTCCCAGAGAAGATATGAATTTTTGTTTTTGAACAATAACGTTAACACTGTCTGGTTAAAGTTCAAATCCAGATTTGTAAAGTCATCGGATACGTCTGTGGTGAAAAAAAAAACACACCTTTATATTAAGACAATCAATTAAAATTCACGTTTATTACAGTCGGCAACAAATGATATTGTTAATATGGAATTAATTAATTAGAATCCACCAGGAAATATAAAAATACTCAATAAAACCAGTAAAACATTTTGAATATTGTAACAACCGGTGTGTTGGATTGTCTTATATAATAGCATTTTAGTTAACTAAGCAGGAAGTAAATAAAATTTCGGTGTTGTGTTGCTTACTTGGTTAGGGCTAGTATTTTAATAGCTCCCTAGCTTTGTTTCATGTTTTATTATGCCATACTAACACATTATAGCTTCGTAATATGTTTTTACAGTTTCCTTAACGTTAATCGTTGGAAAAATACACAAGTAATTACTATGTATACTAGCATAAAAATACGCAAGTTCACAAACGTATCAGAATAATTGAACTAGTCTAATTAATCTATATAAATATAATACTACTCTCTGTTGTATGTCCATGTAACTACTTCGTAGGGTTTGGATGGATCTTCACTAAAATATGAGGTTCATGGGGCGAGGCTTACAAATTTTCAGTTTTGCATTTTTTTCCTTCTACTTCGCCTCTTGCTGATGGATCATCACCAAATTTGGCACGAAGGTTTGTTTGGTCCATGCGAAGAAACGTGCGAATTTGGGGTTTCACATTTTGTGTTTTGCAGTTTTTATGGACATTTTTGCGTTTTCTACAATTACCTGTAAAGGAAGCAACTTTTTATGTCCTAAGATAACCTTTCATTAATCATGACTTTACATAACTTCCGTCCAGAGAACTGGTACTCCAGCTAGTATTAAATCAAATAAGAACCACATAATATGAATCTCTCTCTCTTTCTCTCTCTCACCAGAAGCCAACATGTCAAAAATGCTGGAATTTCATCCAGTTGATTACTATGGTTTACCAAATATGTTTTAAAATATACGAACTGCATGAACACACATATATCTTTTTTATATCCATACATGCACATATTGTATTTCTATAATAATGTACATACATCGTATTTTTATACCGTATTTAATATAGATATCGCTATTATTAAAGCCGATCTTCCGTACTACAGATTCAAAACACAACAGTAATGAATAGAGACAAACAAATATGCTGTACTTTTTGTCGATTATAATAAAACACACTTTTCCAACCTTCTTTCTCTCCCCTTCCATTTCTCTCTTTCTATATATATATATATATTGTTTGTTTGGAATTAAGCACAAAGCTACACAATGGGCTATCTGTGTTCTGCCCACCACGGGTATCGAAACCTGGATTCTAGCGTTGTAACTCCGCAGACGTACCGCTGTGCTACTGGGGGGCGATATATATATATATATATATCGGCAAGTACATTATTTCGGGTAATTTCTAAAACCGTCTTATTAATCGTTGGAATTTTAATAATTTCAAGCTTGAAGATAAACCGTTAGTGTTAAGAAAACTGTCTAATTAAAACACATAATGGTTTACCTAAGGATACATGTAATCCTGTTAATTAACATATTCGTGTATTTGTACGCAAGTGAATGACGAATATTTAATCTTTTAATTTAAATTTAATTTAATCAAATCATGAATGAACTTGATTCTATTTAAGTAATATTATGTGCTCATTCTAGATTACGATGGATCTAGACGCCATGGCCATTTTTTTAAGTTTGTTTTGTTTGTTATGAATTTCGCGCAAAGCTACACGAGGGCTATCTGCGCTAGCCGTCCCTAATTTAGCAGTGTAAGACTAGAGGGAAGGCAGCTAGTCATCACCACCCACCGCCAACTCTTGGGCTACTCTTTCACCAACGAATAGTGGGAATGACCGTCACATTATAACGCCCCCACGGCTGAAAGGGCTAGCATGTTTGTTGGGACGGGGATTCGAACTCGCGACCCGCAGACTGTGAGTCGAATGCCCTAACCACCTGGCCAGGACGGGCCCGTCATTTTAAAAACTATTCATGCACCAACTAACTTGTGAATTCACTGCTTTCTTAGTTTAGGGCTTATTTATATTAGTATTTCGAGTCACACAGAAACATAAAAAAATTTTGTAATTAGTCCTACTAATTATTGCTATGGTCTCTTGATTTTGAACACTTCACTTTAGTTTGCGAGCACTTCATTGAATAGCGCTATTTTGAAAGATATTTAGATTTTTTACTCTTGAATTTGTTGTATAATTGATAATATTCATTCATCTTGATTCTGATCTAATTAACCCCTGGGTGAACCATTCACTCAGTTGAGAAACACTGCCTTGATATACTAAAAAACGAAAGAACTTACATCTTTAATGGGGATTTATACAAACTACGTCAAGTATTAAATGTTACCTGTGTATAGCAACACTTTAAAAGAAATACTTTGTACATAGTGGAATACTTACACGAAGCTTTGATGTAGTAAGAACTTACATCTTTAATGGGGATTTATACAAACTACGTCAAGTATTAAATGTTACCTGTGTATAGCAAAACTTTAAAAGAAATACTTTGTACATAGTGGAATGACTTACACGAAGCTTTGATGTAGTAAGAACTTACATCTTTAATGGGGATTTATACAAACTACGTCAAGTATTAAATGTTACCTGTGTATAGCAAAACTTTAAAAGAAATACTTTGTACATAGTGGAATGCTTACACGAAGCTTTGATGTATTTTGCGTATATGATGAGCGATTTCGCTAAATTTCTCTCAGACTGTAGTAACATAAAAACACATTAAATTACTTACTGTGATAATATACATGGAAACCAGTATTTGGGAATGGTATTAAAAAAATATCGGTAATTTGAGGTTTAAACAATAAGAAATCACGAATTTACGTATTCACAATTAGTTCAAACGGTAGCAACGTACCAGTATGACGCGTTACTTTACAATTTAGATGTTCGGGGAGTTATTACTATTTTATAAAAAAGTTATATTTTGTATACAATAGGTTATTTAATAACCGCTAAAAATGTAATTTTTATACCAGCACGTAACTATTACTTAATAGTTATAAAACCTATGCCCAAATTTTGACGCGTTTGGATAATCTTTTAAATTTTTTTATATAACAGTTTTTTAAACATACAAAGTAAGTTCCCATGCCTTCTCACGGTATGTCTGTCGGCGATAAGAACATTTGCGAAAATTAGGTTGAATTTCCCTATTCATGATGATATTGGATTAAATTTTCCTTTTTGTGTTGTTATTGGATTAAACTTCATTTTTTGTATTATGTCGGTGTGGATACACAACATGAATAGGCCACACATTAATTCCTCAACGGTTATATTCACTTTTAAAGTAACTTGAAATTAATATCCATTGTTACCCATAGAAATATACCCGAGTCATGATACTGTACGTATATTGTTTTTTTAGTTTTTACCTCTATGTTGTTCTAAAACAATCAGATTTCACTGGTCTTTGTTCTTAAGACAAAGAATGATTATAAAATGGGGGGGATAAAAAATTGGTAATATCAAAGACACTTGTCCTGGCTCTAGAACACATTTTGAGTTTTACACCGTCACTCGCCTTTCTCACCAAGCCTTTTGTTTCTCAGTAACAGAAGCTTCTGAGTTGGGATTCCGTTTTCTCGGACTAATATAATTTCGTATTTCTTAAATTACATAACTTCTTTCTCGTATTCATTCTGATCATGATAGATTTTAGTTTTGTGTGCATTGATTTGTGATATTGTATTATTCTAGTATCTTATATAGAATTAACTTATAAGTTATATTCTAGTTGTGATTTATATGTTTAGCTTACTTTTCATCAAAGCTATTAATACATGTACCTTAGTATGCTTACAGTTATATTACTAAAGTTCTTTGTACAATTGTTAAGTATATATATTTACATATTTATGTATATTTATTTACAAATAGTTTTGTACACCTCGTTAAATAATAAATCCTTAGATATTTATTACATAAAGACATGTATAGAATGTATATGCTAAGTCGAACCACTCATAAGGACAATAAAATCATATGACACTTGATGGTATTATAAATATTAGAATAAAACACCCGCGCTTTCATGCGGGTTCAAAGGTTCCCTCATGATTCACAGAGATTCCTAGGTACCGATCAAGCTCCTCCATTATCGCCAGTTACTTCTATAACTACTTCAAGGGAGATATGTACCCGATAAAAGAACCAGCTAGGACATCCGCCCATGGCATCTGAACACGTGTGCCAAGTTTGATCTCGCTAGCTTGTGAGTGAGGCTCACAGATTCGAGCTCAGCAGCCCAAACAACTACTCTTAGATCTTCATCATGCCTGGGTGACCTTCGGGAGGCATTTTATTCCCCCTTGGTAGAAGGGCTACGCCATATAGATTAGGATATCTCCCCTTGGTAGAAGGGCTACGCCATATAGATTAGGATATCTCCTCCTTGGTAGAAGGGCTACGCC
>NW_013665853.1:490382-496043 GCF_000517525.1 Limulus polyphemus | reverse complement strand
GAAGGGCTACGCCATATAGATTAGGATATCTCCCCTTGGTAGAAGGACTACGCCATATAGATTGGGATAACTCCCCATGAAATAAGTTAGATGGACATACATTCATACGTAGAAAGGTACAAGCTTAATTAATATATGAATAAATTTTTATGTCTATTTATATATATATATGTGTGTGTGTGTGGTTAGAGCTTCAAATACATCTATGTTTGTCTAGGGGTTTCAAATATATCAAAACTCTAACAAGCCCTTGTGTTAAATATGGGGAGGAAGCACGCGCATCCAAATCAAAATTTCCATAAAATTCAAGGAATTGATCCAAGAGTGTCTGGAGGAACGTACAGTATGGTTCCTTCAATTTAAATCATTAATGATTCAGGCTTTTTTTTTCTATTTCTCTCCGAGAAGAACCGAGTCTCATTAAACGTAGTAACACAAGGGAAAAACTTCTGAAGCTCAGTCTTTCAGACATAAACGGATTGGACAAGACTCGTCTTGAAAACCGTCCCATCAGAGAGAAGTTCATTAAGCTATTTTCAGTTTAACTCTTATTTCCATATACTTTAGCGTTTGGGAAAAATCGTAGCAAGTTTTGATAAATCGTGACGAAAAAGGAAGGGTGGGTTAAAGTGTAAAGTTGAATTTTATACAGCTTGAGAAATAAGAACGGAAAACTGAAACGTTGATTTTTTTTTGAAATAATTATGTATACTAATGAAGTTCCGCAGGATTCCTGAAAGTGTTTTGTTTCAAGAATAAATAAAACCAAAATGAATAGTAACAAACATTTATATTTCTTCTGTTGATTAATGACATGCGCACGTTTTAATTAAATGCAACGTTAAGTGTCCCTTATGTGACACCATTTTAGTGTCTACTGACTGATTGACAGACAGTACAGTAGTGCGAGTGGTGTTAGTAAACCTTTAAGTGTATATCGAGATTATCCTTCCAAGCTTTTCAATGACGTCAGAGAATACGACGCTGTCTTTTAGTCTAATGAATCGTCAACATATACGAACGGAAATTATAGTCTAAGCACAGAATGAGATAAAAAATATCGTGTTCTAAAAGTCAAATCGGAATCAAAGACTAAGAGAACTTTACTTAACCTACTTAACGAAAGTTGTTCTTTTTTTAGCGCAAAGCCACATGCTGGGCTATTTGCGCTTTCCACCACGGGGAATCGAATCCCAGATCTTAACGTATAAATCCTTAAACTTACCGGTGACTCACCAGGGTACACGTTATTAAAAAGGAGCCAGTCTTATACTAGACGACCAGCTTATATATTAATTGAAGACAAAGGGTCAAATATTCAGGCACAGTTTGTTGTGTACATATGTCGTATTAGGAAAACAACAAGAAGATTAGAAAATGGATTGCAAATCCGGAGAACAGAACAATGATTATTAAAAATTTTAAAGCCGATTTTGAATCGGAAAAAAATAGTGATTGATAACGAGTAATTACTTTGTCTTATTTATTTTGGTTTTAAATTTTTTAATCCATTACGTCTAAAATTTATTACCTAAATATTCCAGCTCAAGATATAGTAAAAATCTATATCAAACTCTCATATCCTAGGAAATATAAATTATTTTGTAAAACGTTGCGTAAATAAAATTATGAATGCGAATTACGTTGCAACGTTAACCAAAATTCCGTTCAAAGTTATCATCAAATTACTTTAAAATAAATTAGTATGGTTTGGATAGCGTAGTAATGTCTTAAACCCAATTTGAAAGCTACCTACCTATAAACATAATATCTTCATGCATAATATTTCTGTAAGAAAATTGTGGGTGCGACAATAAGGAGTTCTACTGCTGTTCTAGAAGGTTTCCTTCATTTGTAGTAACATACATATAATCATGAACATTTAGTACTGACATATGTGGGCTCACACAAGGAATAACACAATTTGAAAGCTACCTACCTATAAACATAATATCTTCATGCATAATATTTCTGTAAGAAAATTGTGGGTGCGACAATAAGGAGTTCTACTGCTGTTCTAGAAGGTTTCCTTCATTTGTAGTAACATACATATAATCATGAACATTTAGTACTGACATATGTGGGCTCACACAAGGATTTCACGACAACATTGGTTAATCTGTCCGACTTCCTTTATGTTAATGGCACTCTTGTTTTCTTTAAGCATTATAATTTATCTCTGAACTAGAAACTTTATAGCGTGCCATAAGTTCATTTGTTTGCTTCACGATAGCTGAAGAACATAAAGGGGTTTTAAATTTAATCATGTATTAGCTCTGGCAATGGGCTATGTTCTCAATGTCATAACTGTATGAACAAAGATGTTCTCAATGTCATAACTGTACGAACAGAAATGTTCTCAATGTCATAACTGTACGAACAGAGATGTTCTCAATGTCATAACTGTACGAACAGAGATGTTCTCAATGTCATAACTGTACGAACAGAAATGTTCTCAATGTCATAACTGTACGAACAGAAATGTTCTTAATGTCATAACTGTATGAACAGAGATGTTCTCAATGTCATAACTGTATGAACAGAAATGTTCTCAATATCATAACTGTACGAACAGAAATGTTCTCAATGTCATAACTGTACGAACAGAAATGTTCTCAATGTCATAACTGTAAGATTATATTTTGATAGGGAATTAAACTTGTCTCAAAAGTCAGGATTATAGGCGAGATAAAAAAAGCGAGATATGTTTTCAATACCTTTGAAAAGGTTTAGCTTTACATTCTTTTTTTTTCTGATTCAATCATTACACGAAACTAACACCGAACACCTACACAAGTAAGTAATATAGTACATCAAGATGTTTTACTGATAAAGAAAGAGGGTGCTTCGAACTTTAAGACCAACCTTTTTTTTTCAATACGTGGCTTGAACTGGTAACTTTGCTCTACGTGCTCAATAAACCTATTTGGTTTATTAATGTTATCACGCAGCTTAAGGCTGATAGATAATGTTGTAGGAGTGCGTGGGTGAGCTTCGAATCTGACCAGAGAATTGAAGTATTTTCTTTAGTATTGTGGATGCAGCTGCTGACACTTTTCTTGTGATAAATACAAATCTGCACAACGTTGACATTCTAGCAATCTGTAGTGTCATATGTTTCTTGCAGTTGTAGAGAACTGTGTGCATTAAAATACAGCTTACGAAGACCAGTCGTAGTCGTCATTATAAAGATCTGACCGTCAATAATATCTTTAATCATAATACCAACAATATCAATTTCAAAACCTGTAATTATCTTTCTATTTTGCCCCTCCCCCCATTGGCTCCGCGGTAAGTCTGAGAGCTTATAACGCTAAAATATAAGCATGAGAGCCGATAATATAAATAATACCAAGCCCATTGCTACGTCTGTTGTATCCTAAGCGGCCTAATGAACTCTGGCATTAGTAAAAAGCTTCGTTGGAACTAGATATGACAAATGTTGACATGTTATAGCATATTCTTCTTTGCTTTCACTCATAAAGTTTTCGAATCACTGATGTAGTTTTTCCAATGATGATTCGCTTCACCCACTCTTACTGATTCGCCACTTCTTCTGAACGATATTAAAGTTAATTCAAATAATAATATAATAATAAAGAACGAATTGGAGTTGAATATAAAATAATGTTATATTATTAACTCTTACCCTAAGAATGTGATTAGTATATGAGTTAAAATATACTTAATAATAACTACAATTAATTTGATCTAGTTCACATCATAACAGTCTTTCTTCATAAAATATGATGATATAAACAGCACATAGACCACTACTATGTGTGTCGTATTCCACCCAGCCTGATGAGCCCTGTTATTGACCGAATGGATATGACATATGTAGTGTAGTTGATATATTACAACATATTCTTTTTTTGCTTTCACTCATAAGTTCTTGGAATATTTATTTTGTTCACCTGAATGAAGCATGGTTCAATCTTCATCAACATATTGTTTTCAGCACATCATTGGACAATGTTTAGTCTTTCACTAAGATCGCATACAATATTATATCATATTTATTTATTTCTCAAACTTAATGAATTCGCGGTAAAAGTTTACACCTACGAAAAAGGTTTGTTTTTAATTAAGCACAAAGCTACACAATAGGCTATCTGTGCTCTGCCCACCACGGGTATCGAAACCCGGATTCTAGCGTTGTAAGTCCGCAGACATACCGCTGTGCCACTGGGGGGCTCGAAAAAGGTATCTCAGATAAATGACGTATTTTCAGAAAAAAAATGATTTGTGCGGTTCTTTTTTCTAAAAGAATGCTGCTTATACCAGATCTTAGCAAAACGAAATCAGTAACTTGTGCGTCGTTCAGTAAAACATATAGCATGCGTGGATGGGACGAGATGAGGCGTGTCGATCTTTTAAAAACTTAGGTTGTAAACAAAATTTAAACATATAAAATCTTTTGGATATTTTCTTTTCCATTCCAAATCTGTATAGATTTACTGGATTACAAAGCTTTTATTCAACCGGTCTGTAGTTTAATTGTTTTAGTATTTTAAATAAGGTTTACAAGTAATAAGCTTACACTAAAAATGAAACCAATACTTTCACATCATTCTACAAGATGCCATAGTTTCAGGTGCCATAGTTCAATGACACATAAGATGTAATTAAATAGAACATTCACTCATGTTAGCTCCTCCAATCACAGCCATTATTTTAAAACTAATCCTTTAATTGAATATTATACGTAAACAAATTAAAAACACAAAACAAATGATTAAATGAAGACCAGCGTAATTGGGCAAACAGACGGATGTTTGAATCAATGGGTTGATAGGTGAATAGATAGATGAATATATATATATATGCTCTTTTCGTCAGCAATTTGAATGTAAGAGACGAACGCAATTAAAATATAACATTATTACATTATACACTGTCTCAAAGTGTGACATCAAATTAACAGAAGAGCATCTCAATGGGGAACAGTGAAGAGACAATGAATTATAACGTTTTGAAAATGAATAGAAAACATTACAACAGTAAGACAACTCTATCGAAATAACGTTACAGTACAAAACAAATATATATGGAGACGTAATAGCACAGTACAAAGAAACTCAACAGAAAATAAAGAAAATGAGATTAAATTATCAGCTAGTCAGAATGAAATACAAAACGTAAGAGTACACACTAAAGAGCTTGTTGAATGATCGAACGATGCAATGCCAAAAACTAAAAAGAAAAGTAAAGGAACAAAAGCAGTTCATTTAAAAACTTTCATAAAACTAAAAGTAAACGAAAATCATTGACATACTGAAAACTTGATAAAATATTAACAGATAAAAGTGTAAAACCCAAAACTGTAAATAAGATTAAGAGAAACAACATGCGATGATATAAACCATAATAGTTTTGGTCTGTGTAGGTAGCTTGCTTTGACTTGACGCTATTGATAATTATAATTCTGTAAACACTAAAGAGTGGAATTTTACAGAGATATAAACTATGTAAAATTAACAGAGAAACTTACATGATGACATTTATAATCTACAGATAATCAGCATGACTACGATACAAAACTATAAATATCTAAAAAGTATATTAGTGCACAGATAATGGTGGTAGACAGATAAATGTATTGATTGGTTAATAGTCGATACATGGTTGTGTAAGTGTGTTACTTTATTACCTATTCTT
>NW_013665853.1:484573-489382 GCF_000517525.1 Limulus polyphemus | reverse complement strand
GTTTGTCCGCAGACATCTAAATCGTTATGAGATCTTTAATGGGAAACTGTCGTCAGTGATTTCTCCATTTGTTATCCTTGGAAGGAGTAAAATAACCGATGACTATTTGACAAGTCTACGTGTTCTTCTCTTTGCGCATGTTCTGCTCGAGTGTGAAGTGTTTTCTTCTCCCGTCGTTTCTCAGTTGGGAGACTACATGAGACAGAATGCAGTTTTCCTCAAATGCTCACGATTCGCTGTATGGGCCGGACGTCGCGGCTTCGAGGCTTGGCGTTTCCAAAAGTTACTGACAAATTGACCTCGTTACTTTGATGGATGGCGTAGAAATAGTCTAGCTACATACTATCATGCATATGCCAATTTTCAGAAGGTTATTACTTACGTCACAAAATGTAAATACTTGTTCCGGAAATGAAAATATATAAATATTTGGCACCAGTTTTTTACGTGCTTGAAAATAAATACCGTTAATTTAATTGTGAAATTCTAGTTATGTTATGTTTTGAAGTCTATTAAAAGTTGAATTTGTGACTTCTTAAGATTTATAGATTTATACTAAACACTAACAAAATAAGTGATATGGAAAGTTAAAGTTTCTGTATTCAATCCAGAAATTGCTAGCTTATAGCTATCACTAACGCAGGAAGTGCCAAGTATTCTTACCACCCTACAATAGTGTTAGCTATTGTGTTATCCAGTGGCATTCCACAAAGAGCCAGGAAGAAATCGATACTAGTAGTAAAATACACTATTAAACAGACTGATATCAGACGTCTTATTTACATTAGCTATAAAAAGATATAACAAGGTATATATATGAATTTAAACATAATTACAAATTACATCAGTATGTTTACATTTAAAGCGTGAATTAAATGAGGTTATAGAAACGTTGTATGGGATGGGTGAAGGAACTAAATGAGGTTATAGAAACGTTGTATGGGATGGGTGAAGGAGTTTACTCCATCCTGGGTAAGTTGAATTCGTCAAAATTTATTTTCAGTTCACTTATCTGAAGATTGCGATGTATGGCATAGACGATTTTTTTATTATAATTTAATTCGTACACAAATATTGTAAATTGGTTTATAACGCAAAATAAGTAAGATAAAGTTTTCCGAATTACTAGACAGTGTAATTTAAGACAACCGTTTATATAATAACTACTATTTGTAAAATCGAACAACAAATCTTGGGTTATATATCGAATGACATAAAATAGTCTTTGAACATCTTCTAAATGTATTCATTATAAAATTCGCTCACAAAATAATTAGAACGAAATAAAACAGTTGGTAATTCAAATTAAAAAAAAAAATATGTGTTTTAAGTCTAGAAAATTCTCGAAATATATTATTGTTGTTCTTTCAGGGACGATTTTGGCAGCGTATTTGTCAAAGTACAGTGGCTGTATTTATTAATCTTATGCCTACTTTGCTGAGATGATGACGTTTCGAAACTTGGTGTCAAGTTTTTATTGAGATCTGTGGTGGAAGGGGTTTGGGGATATTCTTATGTTTTTGAAATTTTTATTCTGTTGGGGGGAGGTCTCCAAATTTTTCCATGTCACTAATTTGTAAGAGATAATCCTCCTTTTACCCAATTTTAGAACGTGATTTAGACTTTGTTAATATCTTTAAACGCCCCCCAGTGGCACAGCGGTATGTCCGCTAGAAACCGGGTTTCGATACCCGTGGTGGGCAGAGCACAGATAGCCCTTTGTGTAGCTTTGTGCATAATTACAAACAAACAATATCTTTAAACAGAATAAAACCACTATACTATGTTGTTATTGTGTTTCAAATTTTTGCGAAAGCTACTCAAGAGCTATCCATGCATAGCTGTCTTTAAATTTGAACTGGTAGACTAGAACGAAAGCAGTTAGTCAGCAGCACTATATACTAATTTATGGACTACTCTTTAATTACCTAGTAGTGGAAGATTACAGTCAGGCTTATAGCACACTCACGACTTCAAAGTACGAATCGTCATTATGTGATAATGAGACGCGAACTGGGAATTATTCAATTTACAGTCCGGGTATATTCATTCCTTTTAAGAGATATTTTTGGGAGTATTTCCATGCAGTCTTGTGCAAAACGTACTTAAAATTATTATTTATTTTGAATTTTAGAAGAGCAGTCCTTAAGCTCCTACAGTATGTTTTAGGTAATTTATAAGTGCCTAACTTTAATTTTACAATACAAAGCATCTTTGAAACCTGCAAATTAACTAAAAAGCTCTTAAAAACTTCGCTTTACATTCTCATATTTTCAATCTTGAAAAGAAAGTCACGAAGATATTTAAAATTAAATTGGATAGAAATATTGAATATTAGTCCACATTTTTTAGATCCATTGGCATCCATTTGTAATACACCATTCCATCCATACTTTGTTTATTTTTTCCCTGCTTTCTTTTCTCTCTCCTCCGTCTGCTTGCACAGTTGAACCAAGATATTTAAGTGCCTCCACTTTCTTTATCTCTTCACCATCGAGGGGCACTTTGTCATTCTCTCTTACGTCTCCTCCACTGTATTTTGCTACCCTCCACCCTGTCTTTCCCCTACTTATTTTCAAACCATATCTCTCCACTTTCACTTGTACTTCACAAGTGAAAGTGGAAAGGTAGAGAGAATATATGGAGAGAACAAAAGTACTTCACTTTTGTTCTCTCCACATACTCTCTCTACTTTTCCACTTTCACTTGTACTTCACTTTTGTTCTCTCCACATATGCTCTCTACCTTTCCACTTTCACTTGTACTTCACTTTTGTTCTCTCCATATATTCTCTCTACCTTTCCACTTTCACTTGTACTTCACTTTTGTTCTCTCCATATATTCTCTCTGCCTTTCCACTTTCACTTGTACTTCACTTTTGTTCTCTCCACATATTCTCTCTACCTTTCCACTTTCACTTGTACTTCACTTTTGTTCTCTCCACATACTCTCTCTACCTTTCCACTTTCACTTGTACTTCACTTTTGTTCTTTCCACACAGTACGACACATCGTCTGCATACAACATACAACACACAATATGGTGCTTGTCTTTGTATAGATATTGTGTCGATCACCGTTATAAAAAAGAAATGTCTCAATGCTGATCCTTTTTAAACTCTCACATTCACTGGAAATCTCTCTGATTCTCCAACCAATGTTACCACTCCTTCATACATATCCTGGATCAGTCTCTTATACGGCTATGGGACATTTCTCTGTGTTTGGCAGTAGCCGTTACCTTTGTCTCTTTCTTCGCTATTGTGTATGTCTGCAGACATTGGTTTGCTGCCACGTTTGAGATTTTACCTTCCCTGTATTTCCCCATTCTACCACCAAGTATCTTTCTGGATACAGAGTCCTTCTTTGTCTCTTTCTTTGCTACTGTGTATGTCTGCAGACATTGGTTTGCTGCCACGTTTGAAATTTTACCTTCCCTGCATTTCCCCATTCTACCACCAAGTATCTTTCTGGATACAGAGTCCTTCTTTGGCCACAGCTTTGGTCGTCACGTATAATACCCATTTTGACAACCTCCCCCATACCTCATTCACATTTTATTCCATTTATTATATCTGAACTCCACCATAATCCAATCAGAGAGCCCCCTGGTGTATCTGGTTCTCCCAATCTTCACCACATTATTTTGATAGTACACCTATTTACCACCGTCTTCGGATGTCTTATTTTCATAGTCCGCCACTAAAAGCCTATACTGTGGCGCGAGACTTTTCCCTGGTATAACTTTACTATTTTTCACTCTTTCCATTTTCTCTCTCCAAACCAATAGGCAATCTGTTTGACTCCTAACATTCTAATTTTTGTAAGTTATTTCTATGAAGCTGAATGCTTGAAGTTTAAGAAAGAAAGAGAAACATATAATCAACGTGACGGAGATGCGGATGTTGAGGTGCGTAACAGGAGTGTCAAAGAAAGACCTCATCAGGAACGAAACCATTAGGGAAAGGATAAAAGTAGTAACGTTTATGGAGAAGATGAAAGCCTTAGATGGCTCGGCCAATGTGGAAAGAAGAGTATGTTATAGGAGAGTGATGAATATGACGTGGAAGGGAAAACGACAAGAGGAAGATCAAAGAATAAGTGGATGGATGTAGTGAGAGATGACATGAACAAAAAATGGTGTCAATGTGGCTCTGACAAAAGTAGATCCAAAATAATTTGAACAAATGGCAAGAAGAAGAAATTTACTTTCTGATGTGTTCAAAATTGTTTGTCCCCCAGTGGCACAGCGGTATGTCTCCGGACTTATAACGCTAGAAACCGGGTTTCGATACCCCCTGGTGGACGGAGCACAGATAGCCCATTGTGTAGCTTTGCGCTTAACTACAAACAAACAATTTACAAGATTGTTCCCCGGTGGCACAGCGGTATGTCTCCGGACTTACAATGCTAGAAACCGGGTTTCGATACCCGTGGTGGGCAGAGCACAGATAGCCCATTGTGTAGCTTTGTGCATAAATTCAAACAAAACAAAATCAAAATTGTTTTAGTTATCATCAAAAAGATTGGACAACTCTCGAATAGTCAAAAGTACTTCTTTCAATAACGTGTTGTTTTTATGTAAAGGTTGTTTTTCTCTATATTTTTGTTTAAATTATAACCTAAATAGTAAGATGTAATATTTTAATTTAATGAGTCAAAAATATCAATCAAAATCTACCCGAATCATTTCGGATAACAGTTTTGTTACATGTACAAACACTAGTTAAATAATTGACCATTCTGAACTTATCTTAATCTAAAAAATTAATCTGAAGCTCATATGTATGATTGTTTGTTTGTTTGTTTG
>NW_013665853.1:476655-483577 GCF_000517525.1 Limulus polyphemus | reverse complement strand
CCCGCGACCCACAGATTGCGAGTCGATGCCTTTACTACATGACCATGCCATGCCTCTTCGCACTCTGGTAAATACTGTCAGGTGAATATTCGAACTTAAGAAATTGTAGATTTAAGTTCGCATCAGATGAAGTCAGGTTTACCAGAGAAGTTTCATTTCATCTATATAATTTAATTTCATAGATCTTAAGAATAATTAAACTTACTTATACTCCCTACTTCTTGTACTTTAAAATAAAATTTTTCAAGAGAAAAAAAAATATATAAAGTAATAACTTTTAGTAAGACATGGAAGTCGGTTTCTCGGTTGTTGTTGTCATAACAACTCATCAAACTTTCTGCTTCCTCTGTGGATACCCTAGTAACTTAATCTCGGAAGTATTGTTTAGAGAAGTATAACGTTCTAATTACATATAACGGTGCTTAAAATAAAATTTCTCTATAAGTGGTCCACTGATGCCCGCAACTATCTGTGTAATTAAAACAAGTACAATTATACATAATCCTGGTTGAGAAAAACAAATCACATAATCAGTACGGTGTTTAGAAGCTATCACGCAATAAACTGCTATAAAGTTAATGTGAAAGTTATTCATGAGAATAACGGTGTGATAATAATTGAGTAATTATAAAGAAGATTTTCATAATCATGTTCAAAATGATAATAGACGTCATTAATATAATGTATAAGATCTCTTATATTAAATGTTCCTGTAATTCAAATGAAAATAATTATACCATAAGTACAAAAGCGACACTATCACAAACTAGAAAAATATGATATAAGAAAAAAAAAATTGACCTGGAAACGAATTAGTTGGAATTTAAACATAACTCGAGACACGCATGCGTGGGTCAAGAAAAGTCGATAATACAAATAAAGCGTTGTTAACAAAGTATAAAATAAAAACGTATAATATATATAAATAATATACTATATAAATGTATATAACGCCCCACCCCCAAGTGGTATGTCTGCTGAATCCGGATTTCGATACCCGCGGTGGGCAGAGCACAGATAGCCCAGTGTGTATTTTTATCCTTAATTACAAACAAACTATGTATGGAAACGGGGGGGTATTTTTGTTTTACTAAGAGTGTGAAAAGTATTTTTATCTACTTCGTCGTAATACGAGGAACGCATACTATTATGTTGATAATAGTCGTAATACAGGGAACACATTTTATTATGCCGATAATGGTCGTAGTATGGGGAACACAGTATTAGGCTTTTGTGTTGCTTCTCTCTCAAGTTTCTGTTGCATTTTGTATTTTTGTTCACTTTATGCTTTCATGAGATTGGTTTTGGACAATGTATTTATGCATAAAATAAAATTCTTCTATAACTTCTAACCTAATCAAGAACATAGGTTACTAAAGGGCAGGTTTCATTCTTCTGCTCCTTTTAAATTTGATTAATTTTTCTTCGTTGTGAATCTCATATATATCGCGAACCGTGATATCTGTCCGAGCATTCGTCAGGCTCCCGTTTACGGCGGCTGCTTCCCGCGCTACGTTTGAAAAGCTGCGCACGCAGGCAAAACTCAAAACTCACTTTTCAAATGACGGGAGAACATTTTATTTCGCAACCAGAATATTCTACACTAAATTGTTAGGAATTAAGCGCACTATCATTCACATTTCAAAATGTGACGTAACTTGAATATAAAAATGTAGACTTATTATATATTGTTGTTCAGTTGCCCTTACCGTGACTGAAATGCTTAACAATTACTTTTCACGGTAGGTAAAGCTCTGAGCTACTTATACCCCATTTTCTGATTTCAGAAGCGGTTTTATTGTTGTATGTTGATGAATACTATTATTCTTACAAACACACACATAACTATTTATTATATTCCTTTTGGAAGTACTTGGTGATTTTTACACCCAAACAATACATACATTAATTTAAAGAATTTGTATGGAATACAACAGTGACATATTAGAATATAACTGAAATATAACCAACAAGCAAAAGTACCCGTCCCCAGTGAAGGGGAAAAGTTGAAATTAATCTATCAATTTAAATTATTTCATGAACTTTAAAAGGTTAATTTTGTTGCACTCGTGGTTTCACTCAAAAGCCGGATTGGACAGGTGTGTAGGAACCAACTTCCCCGGAAAGCACAATATGACAATTATAGATTCAATTCCTTGTTATTGTTGTAAAGTGTAACAAAACTCGTTATAAGTGCGCATGCACAAAAAGAGAGGGTTACTGCATCCGTACAGGGGAAGAGTAAATTTTTGAAGAGGATGCAATTAAAATATTTATTTTTACTTTTTTAGAGAATCGTACGGTGTTCAATCTGTATTGGTCAACAACTATTCTTTCCATACATCTATGACTGAATATAAATAGTGACAAGAGTTACACTGTCCTATAAAATTATAAATAATTCTTTAATCAAATAATAAGGATTTAACGAAACTTATAACGTATAGCAAAGTTTGGTTTGTTTTAAATTTCTCACAAAGCTACATGAGAGCCATCTGCGCTAGCCATCATTAATTTAGCAGCGACAGAATAGAGGGAAGGCAGTTAGCGTATAACAAAGCTATACAAGAGATGTTGGATGGTTTGACGTTAAATGAGTGAGTTGTTGCTAACAACTTAGTAGCCCCCAATATTCTTCGTGTTGTTTAGAAACCACATATTCTATTGAATCAAATAAAAACACTCCTTTTACTTAGTAGCCCCCAATATTCTTCGTGGTGTTTAGTAGCCACATATTCTATTGAATCAAATAAAAACACTCCTTTTACTTAGTAGCCCCCAATATTCTTCGTGGTGTTTAGTAGCCACATATTCTATTGAATCAAATAAAAACACTCCTTTTACTTAATAGCCCCTAATATTCTTCGTGGTGTTTAGAAGCCACATAAAAAGGAGTGTTTTTATTTGATTCAATAGAATATGTGGCTACTAAACAACACGTTTTCTATGTTTTGGATTGAAATTATTTAAGAAATAAATGGATTACTAAATAATAACAAGTCTGCTTTAAATTGATTTATAAGAATGTGGAAATACTAAGCAACAAGTAAGCTGTGATTTGGCTTACACAGATGTTAGGTTCCTAATATCTCATTAGCTTTTCTTTCAGGTAGCTGATCCTTATCATTCCTCCATAACGCCCCCAAGTGGCACAGCGGTATGTCCGTGGACTTAGAACGCTGGAAATCGGATTTCTATATACGTGGTGGGCAGAGCACAGATGGCCCTTTGTGTAGCTTTGTGCTTAACTATAAATAAGCAAACAATCCTCCATAACATCACATTTAGAATGCTTCTAACTGTAATTTCTTCAGCTTACATGGTCCACGTTTACACTCAGTAGAGTAGGACGGACCACACATAACGTTTTAGTAGTCTCTTTTTCAATCGCAGATCGGTATCTCTCCTGATAAGTTCTGCTTTTGTCATTCCTATTGTTCGGTTTATCTCATTTTCCACACTTGCCATCACACCAGACATTCGTCCTAAATAAATCAACTACTATTTTAATGCATATTCTGGGAGCTTCTCTGATCGTGAAATGGACAATGTCTTAGTTTTGTTGACTAACGAGCCTGCCAACCGCGTATCTTTTCCCAGATTTACTCATAACTGTTGTATCATTAGCAAACTTATTATAGATCCTAGTTCTGTTAACCTTGATCCTTCCTGTATCAGGATAACTAACCCTCTTATTAACAATTTATAGAATTTCGGTGAAAGCAGAAACCCTTGTCGCACGCCCCTCTTACCTGCAAACCATCTGCTTAGTTCTCCATAACTTATTCAGGATCTTCAATAACTTCTTATGGTTAACCTTGTCAAAAGCTTTTTTTTTTCAAAGTCTACAAAGCTTACATAAAGATTTCATTGCACTTCTGTGGCTCGTTCACCTAACATCTTAAAACTGAATATGCTCTCTCGTGTACCTCGATGTTTCTAAAACCATTTTTGTCTTTTGACAGGCAATTCTCAACTTTTTATTAATTTTTACTGGGGATTATTTTAACAATATCTCTGAGGTGTGATTGATCTACCTGATAGTCCTGTATCGGCTGCACTTTATAGCTTTAAGGTTATGGGGATCGGCCCAAAAAGTCCTTTTAAAGTGTGTTGGCATTGTCCTTCCTCTTTAAACTGAGTTAGGCAGTCAGATATTGAATCTCTGTTTGATTAAATAACAATTTCCTTTAAAAGTTTTCCTGGAGTCTTATCTATGTTACAAGTGTTTTCTTATGACTTCCCGTATCTTACTTTCCTAAATTACTGGGCTATTGCTAATTGGTTTAACCGCTTCTAGAAGTGGTTCCTTTTTCCTGCCATCGCTAGATAATTGTTTCACTTACTTCGTCATCCCTTTATAATATTCTCAATTTTAAAATGTGTCTGGTCGTCATAACTTTTTAATTCTCCATTAAAGAACAGTGCAGCTTTTCCATTCAACTCTTTTACTCTGTTGTACATTTCATGCATGATAGCTGTCTTCTTTTGTCTATCTTCCCCCCTCCCCCAGTGGCACAGCGGTATTTCTGCGGACTTACAACGCTAGAAACAGGTTTTCGATACCCGTGGTGGGCAGAGCACAGATAGCCTATTGAGTAGCTTTGTGCTTAACTTCAAAGAAACAAACAAACAATCGTCCATCTTTTTTAACATATTGTCATTTATTCATATATTTAACTTTTTTCTTCTCTTTCCCCCACGCTTCTCTTTTCCCTCTTATAGAACCTCTTTGAACTTAATCCACTGGTCCTCATCCTATTTCTTTGCAAGTTATTGTCTTATCAATATCTGAAATAGATTCTTTAGTTTCAATTTTATATGTCCTATCATTGGATTGTGGTCAGACCTTCATTCTGCTCCTGGGCGAGTTTCAGCTTTGTAATAGAGTTTTCTGAAACCAGAGTGTAGCTTATCTAATTTGTTACAATTATTTCACCATCCTATGGTGATTTCCAATTATACAAATACCTAGCTTTACTTTTAAACCAAGTGTTGCTTATTCTTAAAACTTTCTCTTCACAAAACTGCACAAGTCTATCTTCTCTCTCGTTCCGTTCTCCTTGACGATGGGGTCCAACTAATACGTCATTTATACTTTAATATTAAGTCAGCCATTTTTTTCTGAATTCATTGCCTGCATAGTTTACTGGATATTTTAATAAAAGCTATCAGATAGGCACATAAACTTGGATGATGACTAAATCAAAGGCTTTTGCCTCAACCTTGATAAACATTATACTGATTGCGATAGGATAGAAGCCGTTCACGCAATAGGTCCATTCCTTTTTCTCTAGCGAACCTACTTCTGTTTGATTTCAATATCTTCTTGAATACATAAATTTAAAGCCTTCACACATAAGAGTCCCTGAACCAGTCCACTTAATCTCACTAACCCTAAGAGATACTTTCATGTCCTGACATGTGTTGCTCAAACTTTCAGTTTATACAGTCATCACGTTTAACTTTCCTTTGTTCATCCCTTTCTGATCTTTTGTGATACCATCATCAGAACCTGGGGATCCATAAGAGTGGGATCATGTCTGCAGCCCATTATCACAGCATCCTCAACTCTACTTGGCAGCATACATCATGACAAACTTGCCATGAATATCTGTACTACTTTATTTGAACTTCCTATACCTAACTAGAGTTAAGTACGGCCCAGATCCCTTCCATGTCCAATAAGTGTTGGCATCATCGTGGAAATGGGTGCAAGGAGGCGGTTATTGGGATCATTTTAAGCCAGACATGTTTGCTATTTCAATATAACTTTAGACAGAGTAGACAGAGTAGGTTTGAAAAACTTCGATGGATCGCAGCTGCCTGTTGAATGAAAAAGAGGACAATTTTTTTTGGTTTTTATACTGACGCCTACACTGAGGCATGTTTACTATTGTTTTTCTCGTTACTAATCACATTCTACATAGTATTACCTTTCATTATGAGTTGCCTAATATCTTTCTCACTACTAGTTACATTGGAAATAATGATATCTTCCTCTTTATTAGTTGTTACAAATAAACATATCTTTCTCACTACTGGAAGCGTAGTAAACAATAATGTTTTCCACTACTAGTTACATTGGAAATAATGATATATTCCTCTTTATTAGTTGTTACAAATAAAAGTATCTTTCTCACTACTGGAAGCGTAGTAAACACTAATGTTTTCCACTACTAGTTACATTGGAAATAATGATATCTTCCTCTTTATTAGTTGTTACAAATAAAAGTATCTTTCTCACTACTGGAAGCGTAGTAAACAATAATGTTTTCCACTACTAGTTACATTGGAAATAATGATATCTTCCTCTTTATTAGTTGTTACAAATAAAAGTATCTTTCTCACTACTGGAAGCGTAGTAAACAATAATGTTTTCCACTACTAGTTACATTGGAAATAATGAATATCTTCCTCTTTATTAGTTGTTACAAATAAACGTATCTTTCTCGTCAATGTATGCATAGCTTCAGAAACATATAGGACTCTTCTTTATGAGATTACTATAGAACCAATAAAATAGTAAATATATTTGTATCTTTTCGCACACAGATAATACGGACTAAAGAGGAGTATAAAATTAAATGTGCAACAGTGTATACCAAACCGACCAAAAACTCACTTCCTGATATATACTTGAGAATATTTTGTTATTAGTTCTAGCGCAAGTTTGGAGATGAGCTATTATTTTGAACGAACGAATGAGTACGTTTATTTATACCCAATAACAGTACATATAATAATAATGAAAAATACGCCATTAAATTCAGTACCCAATATTATAGATTATGGAACATATGTGAAAATACACAAAAATGAGTAGCTTAATTTGTATCTTTTCTTTATTAAACAGGATATTCGGAAATACAGTGTTCTTCATCTTATCATTATTTAACATATCGGCCCGGCATGGCCAGGT
>NW_013665853.1:474124-476601 GCF_000517525.1 Limulus polyphemus | reverse complement strand
CCTTCCCTCTAGTCTTATACTGCTAAATTAGGGACGGCTAGCGCAGATAGTCCTCGTGGAGCCTTGTGCGAAATTCAAAAAACAAACAAACAAACATTTAACATATTCGTATTGTAGGGAAGATCCGAATATTATAGTTAAACTCCACTTGATCATGTGTCTTTTTAAGTTCGGAAAAAATAATAATCTCATGCACATGTATGATATATTTATGGATCTGATTAATGACATCACATAAAGTTTGCAGGATCTGGTATGCCAAGTTCTTTATTTTCATGAATCCAATTTAATTGCAACTACATCATTTTCATTCGTTGTATAATTAATTCCTATAAGAATCTACTTTAATTTGGACAAACATATTTAAATCTACAAGTTCATTAATGTTTTATAACTTGTATTAATTTAGTTGAGGTGAAATTTAAATATTATAATATAAAAGAATGTCTCTTTCACTTGAATTATCTTAACTTAAATGTCATGGAAAAAAATCCATAATTTTCAGATGCTGTTATGTCGTTACGAGTTCATCATCTTTAATACACACAGCAAACTTATGACATTTATATTAGACAATGTTCAGTCGTACCATTCTCGACTCTAATGTAGCTCCACATTCTGTTGATAAACCTGTTGTGTCATTATCAGACATCAAAACACGAGAGGTAACAGTCCTTGTAATTTACCTTCTCACGCAGAAGTAATCAGAACATAAAGCAGCTACTATCTAACAAAGAGAGTTTGAAGAGATAAAAAACTAGCATTCAATTCGCTCTTGGAACAGTAAGTTCTACGAGTTAGATAACGGGATGTCTTGTTGACCATTTGGAGGTTGAAACAGACATAGATGGCAATAGTCCTGGTGATCAGTTTGAGGCTAGCGGCGTCGATGTTTGTGTGAGTGCGTCGTGAACATTATATGACAAGCGTCTTTAATCAAATGAAGCTCTTGTATCCAATCCCCGTATAGCATATCGAGGAACAGAGATCGATCGGCCATAGAAATATCTGTTGACGGAAAGTCCAAACAACTGGAACCTCGTAATATGATGCGCTGTTTCCCAGATCTTGTTCGAGCCTTCTTATCTCTGGTTCATTTGAAATGATATTTCTGTATGATTCTGAGCTCAAGCTCTAATGGTCGATTTGTTCAAATACCTATCAAGTGTGATACAGTCGGTTTACATGATGCTAAGTAAACATACTTTTATCAGGTCTCCAATGATTTTTTTTTGTGTGTGAATGATAGTAGCTTCATTTTTAATTTTTTTATGCTAACAGGTCATAAAATTGAAATATGTATTGGAGTATGGATATATATATATATATATATAAAGTGATTGTTGGATTTACTCACTGGAAGGATAATATCTAATATGCTTATGGCGGAATTAGGGTGTAAACGTTTTATTAACCTCTACTTTTAGGTTTAGCGAACGAGATCATTTTGTTTGTTAGATTCGGGTTCTTCTTCTTTTTTTGTATGTTAGTTTTGATCGATTTATGTGTGAATCGGACTACAGACTGCTTGGTGCTAACAGAAAGCCAAAGTTGATAAACTGAGGCAATGTCTACGATGCTTAATAGGTCCGTTGTTGTTTGTTATTAAGCGCAAAGCTACACAAAAGGCTATCTGTGCTCTGCCCACCACGGGTATCGAAACCCAGTTTCTAGCAGTATAAGTCCGCAGACATACCGCTGTGCCACTGGGGGGGGGGGGCTGCTTAAAAGAAAGGATGAAAAAATGAATTATTGCTAGTATGTCGTAGATGTAGATGAAATGACTCTTCAGTAACAAAAAAAAGTCAATCATGTTCACACTTGTTATCTTTAGTGACAAGCAATCTGCCTTATAACTCCCACAAAAATGTATATTAAAAACAAACAATAAATCTATTTTATGCATACACGGGACATTCACTTTCTTAATAAATCTTTAAGCTATCAACGACTAATCTATTCTTTAACTTTGCAGGAATTAATTGTTTGTTATGAAGTTAGGTGTAAGAAACATCGGTTGGGGTTGAGAGAGGTGCGAAAGTCAGATTTTGGTCAGTTGCATTCTAAGTCATTAAATAATTATTAGAGTGAGGGGCTGCCTTTCTTGATGAACGCTATAGAGATTACGGGACACCCTATGATTCTGAGGCCTTGTAATCCGATATACAGAAAACAGGCGTAAGGACAAGAAAGAAATGGTCTTTTTCTGCACGTGTTTGAATAAGAAAGACAGAAGTTCAACAAAAGGAAAAAATACAGGGAGGTGTGAGAGAGAACGAATAAACCGAGAGAAGTAAAGGAAGAAAGTAATATTCTCTCCGTAGAAACAAAATCTATTTTTAAACCCACGGGTTCTTGATTATAGTAATAAACAACAGTTTGTTATTAATATGAGTAAATTCCTGATAGGAATAAGTACAACTGTGATGAAGGAAAGCGAAGTGCGAGTTTAGTATGATTGTAACACGTTCTACCAC
>NW_013665853.1:465550-473124 GCF_000517525.1 Limulus polyphemus | reverse complement strand
GAGGTGTGAGAGAGAACGAATAAACCGAGAGAAGTAAAGGAAGAAAGTAATATTCTCTCCGTAGAAACAAAATCTATTTTTAAACCCACGGGTTCTTGATTATAGTAATAAACAACAGTTTGTTATTAATATGAGTGAATTCCTGATAGGAATAAGTACAACTGTGATGAAGGAAAGCGAAGTGCGAGTTTAGTATGATTGTAACACGTTCTACCACATTGCTAATTGTTTAAATTTTTTAAAGCTAGAATAAAGTTAAAATTCTGCTAATTAATTATTTACACCACAGAAAAATTTTTTCTTTGATAATCAATAGCTTGTTTGTTTGTTTGTTTTTTGAATTTCGCGCAAATTCCCTAATTTAACCAACTCTTGGGCTACTCTTTTACCAACGAATAGTGGAATTGACCGTCACATTATAACGCTCGTACGACTGAAAGGGCGAGCATGTTTGGTGTGACGGGTATTCGAACCCGCGACCCGCAGATTGCGAGTGGAGTGCCCTAACCACCTGGCCATGCCGTCCTGCAACAATCAATAGCAGCTCAACATATTCTCAATAATCGAATCAACTGTGAAAGGCGTTCACACCATAACAGTTGTTGTTGTAACAAATAGGCTATATCAATAGCGTTCCGACCGTGTTCGTTGTATCCCAACCGGCATGAAGAGCTCTGGATTGAGGAAAACGCGTCGTCAGCAATGGATACGCCAAATATAGTGTGGTTGGAACACTATTATTATACACTCTTCTAATTCTTGAAAATCCCTAAGGAACTAGATTAAAAATGTAGAGTTAAATATTTATTAGGCCTAGCATAATGTCTAATGACAAGTGTAATTAATTATAGTAATGCTTCGCCAGCTTTTAGAAGGCGTTCACACCATAACAAATGCATTATTATATATATTTTTAAATAGGAGCGTATGAACGGTATATTTGAAAGTTGTATTCATTGCCGAATTTAATTTTGATTTGAGTAGATATCTTAAGAAAAAAATAATATAATAATTAAACTAATAAACAGTTTTAATGGTAACGACCACATTGTTTTTTATTTTAAATAAATCTTATAACGATTTAATGTAATAAAATAAATTAGAATTTATGGAACGAATATGAATGCTTCATTATTTTCTTGAACAAAACTCGTCTGAAACTAATTAATAATTTTAATACAACAGCTTATCTCCTTGTCTTAAGAATATCTTATAAAGATTTTTCTTTAAGTGGATATTGTTTAATTCATTAATTAATATTGTTGTGCATTTCATTATTTATATATTGATATATAATACCATTATATTATTTATGTGTGGTTTAATAACATTAGTGCAACGTTCAACGATAAGTAATATTTATGCAACGTTAAATATTTTTCACATATAAATTTTTAAACATTACTAAAAATTGTTTGATAAATATTTTTCGATATTAATTAAACTTTTTATTTCAGTTCAGGAATGTTATTGTTGTTTAATATTCTCAACAATGTGTAGTTATTTATTAAAAACGTTTGTATGGAAGACGAAAACACAAGTTACAATTTAACAGAAAGTTTAAAAACTTTCAATTGAGCAGTCAGTACTTAATGTATAACTGTTTTAGTTTTGTATTGAAATGTTCTCATTAGCAACATAATATTTTTTATTTCACGAACAGTAACTTTTCATTTGCCAAATCTGACACCACTGAGAAAAACGAAGAAGTAATTTAAAAGTTATGTGTAAAAAAAAAAAACAACTTTCCAAGTGTTAATATTGCTTTTCATTGAAAATCAACGAGCTGTTTCAACCCACTGTACTCATTTTATTGGGCACTAACAACCCTATCGAAGCAAGTCGAGTTCATCCTTTGGAATGATGAAATATTTTTCCTTGCAGGTCAGTTGACTTGTTTAAACTTGTCTTATATAGCTTGGAGCTCTCATTGTTTGTTCGGTTCTCCAGACCCTAGCGGTGAATGTATAACTAGTTATTTTACTATATTACATTCGGGATGGAGGTCTTTGAAACCTCTTCCTTGGACATAAAGGAAAATCTACATATTTATGACATCGTTAACGGTGGTTTACTCATGTTCAGATTGAAGAAACGAAACGAAAAATACGATTGAATTTATTGTCAGGCCTTTTACGTACACACACTTACATACATATCTATGTAAATTGTTCATTTTTCTTTTTGCTCTCAAAGACGTGTTTTAAATTGGTTTAGCTATTGATGATTTTTCAAAAGCAAAAATCTTTACTTTATAGAGGCATCACCTGCAATAAATCTATACTTTTCGACAACATTCTCAATATTTAAATGTAAAAGAATGTTATAAATGACAAATTTTTAAACGCTACAGATGTTTTTATTCGTGTTTTCTAAGTCGTAACAAACCATGACTTGCTCCGAGTATGATATAGGGAAGATGATGTAGCAATGACTTGTGTTAAGCAATGACTTAGTAATAACATGATATCGTCTGTGTTGTATTAAATACCTCACATTATTTTCCAAATATGTGATCCAGAAATACTGTCTGTGCCTTGAAAACTATTTCTTTGGCCAGACGAGTGCACTAAGTTGCTGTAGCACGTAAACAGCTCCGGCCCACGAGACAGTCACTGACTAGTTCTTACACTTCGCGACTGTTCGCATGCCGGTCTAGCAACGTAAGGCTTCACACCAGTTTCCATTACTCACGGAAAAAAGTCCATTTGTACTGACACTGTGACGCCTTCGTGGCGCTTATGGCGCTCTATAATAAGTGCCAGAATCCTTTGCATCGTTCAGATACGAGAAGATTTCGGCGTTATTCAGGGTTGGAAAAGAATTGGGATGTTATGCCGAGTTCTGATTACACTTTGGTTTTGTGGAAACCAAAAGACTAGCAGCGAAGGCTGAAGAATAGAAAACGAATAACGACCGTCCATCAAATATTGAATTTCTTAAGTTTTACATAGTACAATTTCTTTTGGCATTCCTTTTTGTTCAATATATTGGCTGCTTATTTCATAGAAAGAAGGGATGTCCGAGAATGTACTACGTTTTTTTTTTATATAATAATCATCTATAAAAGAACTGAAGAAAATATTTAAACAAGACTTGAAGTCGCTTTGTCAATAAATGTATTTCGAAAAAGTAAAAATTGTGATGTTCAGTTTTTGAAATATAATTTCATTACCCTTTCAAGAAACCGAGAATAAAACGTTTTCAAATTCGTTTTCCTAAATTATATGCCCCCAAGTGGCACAGCGGTTTTTTAATTATGTACAAAGCTACACAAGGGCTATCTGTGCTCTGCCCACCACAGGTATCGAAACCCGGTTTCTAGCGTTGTAAGTCCGCAGACATCAAACAAACAAACCTAAATTATATTTATTTTTTGTTTATTTTTTTTAATTGTAAAGCTACACACTTGATTACCTGTTCTGTACCCACCGCTGGGGGTGGGTGGGTTACTTATGACACGCTCTAGTTGTCATGTGCTAACAATAACGAAATATTTAGGAAACAATACAGAATTAACTTACAGTCCAGTATCAAGCCTTGATTATAAAACATATGTTATATGTTTAAACTTTAAACATATGACAAATTATAAGCTTACGTTAATTTAAACTATAATAATCAAATACAATATATATTTTAATTTGTAAAAAAAACTATCTAATGCTCAAAGAGCAAAATCGCTCAATAACGTAAACAAACAATCAAAAGCACAAAAAACTGAAATGAAACATTCTTTTAGGTTCTGGTTATCGGAAAATAACCACAGTGCTTTATGGTTATTTTACAAAAAGGTCAGAAAACAACCACAGTGCTTTATGGTTATTTTACAAAAAGGTCAGAAAATAACCACAGTGCTTTATGGTTATTTTACAAAAAGGTCAGGAAATAGCCACAGTGCTTTATGGTTATTTTACACAGAAAACAACCACAGTGCTTTATGGTTATTTTACAAAAAGGTCAGAAAACAACCACAGTGCTTTATGGTTTGTGGTTGTTTCGTTTCAACCACAACACGTTCTGGCAATTGCCTAACACATATAGTATAGGCTAGTAAAGCTTAATCGTTAGGCCTAATTAGAAGCTGCGTAAATTCCACAGCTAAGATATGATTTGCTTTCAGGCCAACTTCTCAATGTGTATAGTAGAACGAGGAGTTAATCAATATTCACCAAAATATGGGACATGTTAAGATCAACATAAGCGAATGTTTAGTGTTCCTCAGTGGACATGCCACTCATGCTGAAACGAGAGCTATACATTTATACTTTCATGCTCGTTCTTATTCAGTCTGTTTTCGTACTTTTCGGTTACCCTAATGTTGTAAGATATGTATTACGTTGCACAGCTTTCCGCAGAACATACATTTGAGTACATTCCAGTAATCTTATGTTAACAAAATACTTTTATAAAGAGTACCGGATCACAATAACTTTTTTTTCGTTCAAATATGAATATATTACGCTCATACAACAACAAATAATTACGTTTTATCGCCACAGTGCTCTATTAAAAAAGCGTGAGACGAATGTGAAAACTACATCATGCAATGTGCAATATAGCGCCATCTAGTGGGTAATTTGTTTTTGCAATCTCTGTGGTACTTATGAAAACTGTATGTAAGTTTCATTAAAAAATAACAATAAACTTAAAGTTTGGGTTCAAACACTGTAATATTTCGAATAGGAAACAAAACTTCGCGAAATATATTTTTACTGTTAATATATTCGTTCAATTTATTTTTACTGTTAATATATTCGTTCAATTTATTTTCGCCCTAATATTTTTTATGATTATGACTCTCATAACATTTTATTTATTTGTGGTCAATGAGTTCATTTGAAATAGAAATACTTATCTGAATTTCTAAAATTGTATTTTACCTCTTAGGGCTGTTAAAACTTAACTGTTAAAACTTCATTTTTATAATCAATGCATAAATAAGAGAAGCAACACTAAAGCTAGAGAATATTCTAGAGCATAAAGTAAGAAGTTCCATCACAACCATAATCAAAGTAAACACCACATACTCTCTTGATTTTGACTAGCAAACTCAAATAGTTCTTTTTGTAATATTTTAAAATGACGTTAGTTCTCTCTCTCAGTTCACTGAAAGACTAATGTTATTATTACTAATTCAAAACTTCGATACACGAGGTTCATACTTTAATCTATTTCCGACCTTTTTCTTTTTAAACAAATACATGACGTAGAAAGTTTTCAAACCTCCTGGCTCATTTGACATTGGTGTCTCCAGAAACCTTTTGCTGAATTATATCGCATAGCTTTAGCTACTAATTATATTCCTTTTCAGCTGCTAAACATGATAAACATTAATGTATTAAAAATCAGCTTTAAGATCAAATGTTCTTTCTTGGATGTAATGTGTTCTTGCAATTTCAATTATCCTTATTGCGTTATAATGTGACGTTGGTAAAAGAGTAGACCAAGAGTTGGTGGTGGGTGGTGATGACTAGCTGCCTTCTCTCTAGTCTTACACTGTTAAATTAGGGACGGCTAGCTCAGATAGCCCTCTTGTAGCTTTGCGCGAAATTCAAAACAAACAAACAAACTCTTTATCTTCCTCCCTTTCCTCCCTCTGTCTAAATATAGAGATTCATTCACTGGTGGCAACTTTAAATCAAAGGTTCACACTCCTATAACATATTAGTTATATATATACACATATTACATATCCAGGTTCTTAGTTCCAGTATTAAAGATTTATTATCGCAGAACAAGCTGTCCTCTGTTTTATCTTGTCCTTAATCTCGTCCGTTTCTTTCTTGTTTTATAGGAGTTTTTTTCTTAAACTTCCATGCCTTCATTAGTGTGAACCCTGTGATTACTTTTTTGTGTTGCGTTTTTCACTCTGGGTCTTTGGTTTTTTTTGGTTATGTCTTTTGCTGACCAATAAAATTCAGCCAGATCAGTGTTTAAATCTGAATAACAGGTTCATCTAATTCAGGTTCTATTACTTTGCTTAAACTAGTCATTTATAAGTTCACATTGAAGTTATGTAATAATAACTTTGTGTCCCATAATGTTTAGCATTAAATAACGACCCATGTTTCACGCTATACATTGAACTTGTAGTCTTTTCGATTTTTCACTTATATTTGTTTTTCAATTCTTTCTTGCCAACTGAATCAATGGATACCTTGTAATCTTCTAGTTACTGACTTCCTGTGTGAAGATATCACATAATTAATATCCTTACTCAAAGTATGTGTAAAATTGATACTTTAATGATTAATCTGGTAGTTTCTAGTTAGGACACTGTTACTTCTTATTGTTATCCTAAAACAGTTCAATGTAACTCGGACTTTCCACGATTTTCTTATACATGAGTTAGTTGAGTCGTTGTATACCAGACCTGACTCAATGGTATTCTTGGTGCTTCAGAAGCTTTAAATTACCGAACTTTGTAATTTAAACACGTTAAATTTCGAAAATGTTGACATTAATTCTTAATAAGTTTCCTATATGTTACATTATACATACCACACAAGAGAACCCGTAGAAATCTCTTCCTGTATGCAACCAGTATACTTAAAAACAACAGAAATATATAGTTTCAATAGAAAGTACAATACAACTGAAATATGAAGAAAAGAAGAAGATTGAATTTCTTTTTTCTTGTATTCGCAAGATGCAGCAAAAAGAGATAACAGAGTTTGATGAAGTAAATAATAATCATATAATTGTCCAAACGTTCTCCTTTATTTATTTCGAAAGCACTTAGTTAAAAGTTTAACAAACATACGATAATATTTTTAATAGAATCCTGTACGTGCAGTGTTAAAAGATGATGGCTCTTGCTACTCTCTAAGCAACATGAGTAATGCAGAACCTACAAGTCTTCGAAGCTCGTTTGTTCTGCGTGTATAGCAATGATTAGTAGAATACACTTCTTTCGACGTCCGCTTTAAAAAAAACAAACAACAAAAAAACATTGCTAATAAACTTTCTCTCTGTGTCTTGCCGGTAAGCGTGCTTTACTCTTAGTCGCTGTAATGATATCTCGCATTGATTTCATTGGGAATAACTCACGGAATAAGCAAGCTATGGCGTATCTTGTTGGCCAACTAGCAACCGTACACCTGGGGTTCTGTAATGAACCACGGAGAACCGGAGGCGTGCGAGTGGCACCAATAATTTCTAAAGGAAAGATCACGGAGATTCTTGTAAGTACGTTATTGATTGATGCTTTTATATGTATGTCACTGACTCCCTCTTTTTATCCACTGTGGGAAACACAAATCCGCGCCAGACATTCTTGACATCCTTTGCATTCATATTATTATTTGGGGAAATAACATATTACGAAATACGGTTCGTGTTGGAAACATATTGCCAAATACGGTTCGTGTTGGAAAAGAAATAAGACTAGTTTCATAAGTTCTAGAACTACTCGAATTGATAAGAAACGTGATAAAAGATCCTTTGTGAACATAATCTATCACTCATATTCGTTAGTTAGTTTGTTTGTTTTGAATTTCGCGCAAAGCTACACGAGGGCTATCTGCGCTAGCCGTCCCTAATTTAGCAGTGTAAGACTAGAGGGAAGGCAG
>NW_013665853.1:459087-464550 GCF_000517525.1 Limulus polyphemus | reverse complement strand
GGACACTGATCCACCAATGAAATATCGGACCAAACCAAGCCTTTATAGTAGTGAGGTATCGAAAATCGAAATGGTGTATTTAAGTGTTTTACACTCACAAAAAAAAGAAACCTAACATTCTATAGGTATTTGAAGAACTATAGGTATTTGAAGGTAGCAAAATGTTACAAGTTCTTCAAATACCTATAGAATGATAAGTTTCTTTTTTGTGAGTGTAAAACACTTAAATACATCAGGTCAAAACACTGAAGCTGTTTTCACCGCTAGTGTTTGTCTCCAGGTTTCAGTGCACGAAGTCTCACATATTACCGAAATGGCATTATCGAATGTTGTGCTCAAAGGAATAGAACTTCGTGTACGAGTAACATGAACTTTTCCTGAAAACCATAAGTCTCACTAAAATTCGTTCGTACCTGTTCACGAACTTGATTATGTGGTTATAAGTCATATTTTGATAAAAATACGTCATGTGATAAAAAAACATGGTTCAATATTGCAAGGATGTGGAAATTTACAGATATTTCTTACTTGTGGTATGGCAGTCTTATTTCAGGTTTCATTGTACTTCTAAACTTTGAACAATCTGACAGAGAATATACTCAAAAAAATTTACGTTTGAACACACCTACAAAAAATCAAACGGTTAAAAATTATTTTTAAACAAACAGTCTACAATTAATATACCGATATGAAGCAGATATATACAAACATATACGTACAGCTTCAAACAAGTTCTTTATTCAATTGAATAACTTGTTTCCATTTAAACTCTAGGAACAATCTATGGTAAAATTCCAAATACATAAGTCAATAATGAAATAATAAGGACGCGAATGTAAGGATAACATAACAGTTGGGTCAAAAGTAGCATCTAATGGTTGATTGATTGTTTTGAATTTCGCGCAAAGCTACACGAGGGCTATCTGCTCTAGCCGTCCCTAATTTAGCAGTGTAAGACTAGAGGGAAGGCAGCTAGTCATCACCACCCACCGCCAACTCTTGGGCTACTCTTTTACCAACGAATAGTGGGATTGACCGTCACGTTATAACGCCCCCACTGCTGAATGGGCGAGCGTGTTTGGTGTGACGGGGATTCGAACCCGCGACCCTCAGATTACGAATCGAGTGCCCTAACCACCTGGCCATGTTATTCGTTAGTATACATGTGTATTTCCGTTCATACATTTTTGTCCATCTGTCTATCTATACATTTCTTTCTATTTGTATGTCTGTCCACACTACATGAGATAATGAGGTTAAAGTAAAAACTGAATAGATTACTGAAACATACAGCAGCATGAGAAATCCACCAGACGTGGTCGTCTTGCCAGTCACATCGTTCACGTGATAATATATTGAAGATTCGTGTCGCTACTTTTTTTCTCTAATGTCTCCTTGTTCTTGTGACAATGAGAGTAGCTCGCACCGTCGCCTCGTGCGAAAAAGTACCAGCTGACGGCGCGTGCAGGTTAACTCACCGGCAAATGGTTCTATTGTTTCTTTTCCTCTGTCGACGCCCACTTGGTGCTTGCTTAAGAAGTATCCAAAAGTGGCCTTATTTGAGTCATTCGTCTGAAGGAGAAGATTAATCAATATCTTATTTCACGAACTCATCTTTTTTATACTGACTCAAGAAGTACATCTTTGTATCGAGTTATCGTTATTGTCTATAAACAACTCAGTCTTAGAAAAATAATGAAAATGTATTATTTTATTTGCCGAACCCAACTGCGATTATACACAAATACCTTTATTGAAAACTAGCATTACATTTACTAAATAATCAGTATGTTTTATAAAAAAGAAACATATGGTTAAAACCGTATAGGCGACAGAGAGATATCAAAATTAAACAATAGGTTGAACAACCGCCAAGGCTGTACGATCTGACAAAGAGCACTGGCTCGAAACGTCATCCTTCTTCAAATAAAAATATAAAAAAAAACTTGGCGATTGTTCAAACTATTATTTAATTTAAATAATCAGTATGGTTCGCCAATCAAAATTTTCGAAGAAGCTGTCATTAGCTCCAGCATACCCCCGCAGAATTAACAGGAGAGAAACGTGGTTTGGAGCTTAAGGAGAGACTAAGAATATTTTCAAGAGGCTACTAATGAGAATGCCATTTTTTTTAAAATTAATTTTTGGTTACCTTCAATCAGGGTAGATGAGCGTACGTGTTATCTTTTGCGAAAGTGTCGCACGACAGCCATAAGTAGTTTTTGTCATAAAAACTGGCCAATAATATATATATATATATTAAGTAATAGTTTAAAACGATTTCAATTAAATGAATAATTTTATTTTTACACGTCTTTTGTGCTATTTACTTTAGCTTGGATAGTTTGGAGTAAATAATCGAGATTAAGTTGATTCCTCTCGCCAATGTAACCAAAACGTTTTCATGTTAAGATAATCTGAGATACGCAAGATAATATGTAAGGTGCAAACAAAAGTTTGTGTGTTGTGGAGTTTGTCTCACACTGAGGTCAACTCAAATCCTTCCCATGTCCAGATCACACCATAGGATCCGCTGCTGAACTCCGGCTCAAATAACACAAGCAGATGAGAATGATGCCACATCCTCCTGACAGGATGCCAGTCCATCGTAGGATAATTTCCAGCTAACAGCTGGTACCCTCAGAGAGCTGAGTAGATTGAAACAATTAGGGCATTAGGGGAAAGCATTTTGCTCAAGGACACAACAGTACGATGCGAGCCAGTCTCGAACTCGTAACCATCCGACGACGCCTCAGAACACGAAGCCACTGAGCCACGATGTCCCCTAGAAAATTAACTTGCTCGCTGGCTATCTTGGCTGGATGTTTGTTCTTTTTCGAGGACGAAGCTACACAATTGGCTATCTGCACACTATCCGCTACGGGGAATCGAAACTCAGATTTTAGCACCGTAAATCTGGAAACTTACCCTGACTCGGGAGACCAACATTCTCGACAGAATTTACTAGAATACGTTTAGAACTTATATGTTACACGTTATTCACTTAGTTGAACACCTTAAGAATACTTTAACCATAGTTCATACTATACTACTGATAGTGATTTTAAATAATTTTAGTTCTTTGCGTTCTATTGTTAGGGCCCTCTGGTGGTTCAGCGGTAAGACTCAGTACTTATAACGCTAAAAATCGGATTTCGATACTCGCGTTGGCCACATAACAAATAACCCATTTTGTAGCTCGTGTGCTTAATAATAAACAAATGAACGAATCTATTGCAAGGAAATTACGTAATGGGGAAAAAGAACTGGAAATCCTGTTGCACGTGATCGGTTTTATAATCGAGATAAGAATATGCGCTAATTGTAAGAAAAACAATTCTTATAATGATCATCTCATTAAAACATCTCAATAATTTTAAGTCAAGCACGTTTGATTTCGCAAAGCGTCGCATGCGTGACAGCAGTGAGAAGTTCTAAGCGCATTCGTCGTTTTTTTGTTTTTTGGTTTAAGATATTTGAAAAACGCATCGAGTAATTAAGTCAACAGTATTTATCAGTCAACAGCAGCTTACTATCTAAAGAATTTGGAAGAAACATCAGGAAAACTAATTCAAGTTGAATGAAGCGTAGAATTTATCTGACATCTTGCACCTTTCTTGAGTCATGAAAGGAAAAGGAAAGTGTTTAACAAGAGAGGGCGCAACAGTCGAATCAGTATTAATATGTTAGTTTTACAAGAAGCCTGGCATGGCCAAGTAGTTAGGGCGCTCGACACGCAATCTGTTGGTCGCGGATTCGAATCCTCGTCCCACCAAACATGTTCGCCCCTTTTAACCGTGTGGGCGTTATAAAGTGACGGTCAATCCCACTATTCGTTGGTAAAAGAGTAGCCCAAGAGTTGGCGGTGGGTGGTGATGACTAGCTGCTTTCCCTTTGGTCTTTCAATGCTAAATGAGGGACTGCTAGAGCAGATAGCCCTCGTGTAGCTTTGCGCGAACTTCCAAACAAACCAAACCAAGTTTTACAAGAAAATAAAACAGAAACTTAGTTTATAGGGATTTACAGATTTGATAATTAGTATTTGTATATATATTTGTATGTGTGTATATTTACTTTTTAATGTAGGCACTAGAAACAATTTCAAACACATTCAGTTATTATGTCATTACATTTCCTGGTTGTTCAGCAGTAGGCTGATTTTTGTATCTCCACTGTCTTCTCAAGCATTTTTTATATTTATACGTTTATTTTGTTTTGTTTTGAATTTTTGCACAAATCTACACAAAGGGCTATCTGTGCTCTGCCCACCACGGGTATCGAAACCCGGTTTCCAGCGTTGTAAGTCCACAGACATACCGCTGTGCCACTGGGGGGCTTCCATGAATTTTTTTTCACTTGTATTCTCGATACAGAAACTTATTGCTTTTTTTTGATTTAATTAAAGCATTGTAACTTGGTCGGCTTATATCATAAACAGGTATACACATTGGAATAAAATGAGAATTATGTATATTAAACAAAACATTTATATGTAAACTACATATTGATTCACAGCACGACATCATTTATGCATATATTTGTATTCAATACTTCACTGATATCTGTGACTTATAAGTTTGATGAAAATAACGCTGAGGAAGAAGGCTCCCTCTTTTAAAATACCATTTCCCGCGGTGGGTTAGCGGTAAGTTTCCGGGCTTAGAACTCTAAAATCCGGTGCTCAATTCCCCGGGTTGGATAGACCTTTATCAGTATATTTTCCAGATAAGGTTTGAGCTACATCGAATATCCATATGTTGTATGATAAAAACTATAACGTTTTAAGCTTGCACACACAAACCTCGTGGTTAAGAACAAGATGCCATTCCTTCTCAAACGCAAAATTCCTACTCAACTACTAATAACAAAAATATCTCATTCTTACCAAATAGTCGTGTCATTTCTTAAGTGACTAATAAGATCACAAGGGTTACAAACACGTTTTATCGTTCTTAATGCTAACCTTCATTGTACATCCACTGTACCACACACACTTATATAGATAAATATCTGTATATATAAACAAAAAAAACAACAACAACAAATTAATGTTCATTTGAATAATTGTAACTCTTCTTTGTATTTCACATATAACCAATACTTAATCTATATCAAAATATAGCCCCCCAGTAACACAGCGGTATGTCTTAATCTATATTAAAATATAGCCCCCAGTAACACAGCGGTATGTCTTAATCTATATTAAAATATAGTCCCCCAGTAGCACAGCGGTATGTCTTAATCTATATTAAAATATAGCCCCCCAGTAGCACAGCGGTATTTCTTAATCTATATTAAAATATAGCCCCCAGTAAAACAGCGGTATGTCCTAATCTATATTAAAATATAGCCCTTCACGTAGCACAGCGGTATGTCTTAATCTATATTAAAATATAGCCCCCCCCAGTAGCACAGCGGTATGTCTTAATCTATATTAAAATATAGCCCCCCAGTAGCACAGCG
>NW_013665853.1:454092-458018 GCF_000517525.1 Limulus polyphemus | reverse complement strand
CACAGCGGTATGTCTTAATCTATATTAAAATATAGCCCCCCCCAGTAGCACAGCGGTATGTCTTAATCTATATTAAAATATAGCCCCCCACGTAGCACAGCGGGATGTCTTAATCTATATTAAAATATAGCCTTCCCCAGTAGCACAGCGGTATGTCTTTATCTATATTAAAATATAGCCCTCCCCCAGTAGCACAGCGGTATGTGTGCGGACTCACAACGCTAGAAACCGGGTTTCAATACCCGTGGTGGGCAGAGCAGAGATAGCCCATCGTGTAGCTTTGTGCTTAACTTCAAACAAACAACATTAAAATATAATTACAAAACCATAGGAGACGAAGCATAACGAAGTCTATTGTCTAACGTTTTTAATCAATATATATCGGTGAATGAAATACTTTTGTCCTTGTTACAGCAGGGAGCGTTCCGTGCTTCTCGGCCGAGGAAAACATAAACTCTAAATACCGAACAAAGAATTTCAAGGGTGAATAACTCCAGACCATATGTAACGATGCATGCTTAAACGTACCGAAGTTTTAGTTCAAGTCTGACTGTTTGAAAGATGATGAACTCAGTTTCATATGTACCAAAACTTATTTAGTTAAGAAATCCTTTAGTTTAGCGAGAGAAAGTAGCCCTTATCATTTGTTATTGTCACTAGTTTATAATCGTAATTTCTTTTTTCCTTCCAGAAGAAAAATATTTGAAAAATAATGCTAAAAGCTAATGTACATAGTCTTAGAAAGTCACTGAGGAGGAACTTCTAGCTAGGAGTGTTTCATTATGAGACTCAAACAAATGTTTCTACGTTTTACGACAAATATACTTCTAAAGCTGCTCCCAACAATATTTTCTTCCCATATCATTAATTTTAAACATTGCTTTTTTTTTTTTTCTGGGTTGAGCGCGTTTCAGTTTCTGTTATACTTGCTTATTTTAATTAGTTCTTGACTTTGGTATTATTATTATGTTGGATTTTACTTTCAAGTTTTATTTGTATACATATATTCTGGTTTTCTGTGAATTGTGACATGTATATTTCTAAAATCATTAGCTTCTTGCTTATTCCGAGTTAAGAAAACGAACTGTTTCATTTCTGCTCATGTTATGATATTTACTTAAATACAAGTTGGTTATGAATATCAATGTTTTTTTCCCCCCTTTCATTTAAATTCACTTACAGACGCGAGGCACTGTAAAAAGAAACAAAGTTATTTTTTTAAAATTATTATTAAATATTACTATTGAAATAAACAATAAAGTGAAATTCCAAGATAAAATATAAAGCAACATTACCCATTTTGTTAAGTATAGAGGCCAAGAAAATTATATTACTTAATGAAATATTTTTGTGCCATTAAATATTGTGCAATTGCATACTTATGAACAATGAGTGGATGAATATTAATATTTCAATGAACGTGTTTATTTAGATATGTAAAAGTTTTGAAATCACATTAGATACTCAATCAACCTTAGATTTTATGACATATTTACCCTCAATCAACCTTAGATTTTATGACATATTTACCCTCATTCAACCTTAGATTTTATGACATATTTACCCTAAAGAAGCATAACCTTAGATTTTATGACATATTTACCCTAAAGAAGCGTATCCTTAGATTTTATGACATATTTACCCTCATTCAACCTTAGATTTTATGACATATTTACCCTAAAGAAGCGTAACTTTAGATTTTATGACATATTTACCCTAAAGAAGCATAACCTTAGATTTTATGACATATTTACCCTAAAGAAACGTAACCTTAGATTTTATGACATATTTACCCTAAAGAAGCGTAACCTTAGATTTTATGACATATTTACCCTAAAGAAGCATAACCTTAGATTTTATGACATATTTACCCTAAAGAAGCATAACCTTAGATTTTATGACATATTTACCCTAAAGAAGCATAACCTTAGATTTTATGACATATTTACCCTAAAGAAGCGTATCAATCCTTTTCAGCACACTCACATCTTCCAATTATGTGAAAATGTTTCCTTTGAGCAAATGTTTGTTTGTTTGAAGATGAACACAAAGCTACACAATGGGCTATCTGTGCTCTGCCCACCACGGGTATCGAAACCCGGTTTCTAGCGCTGTAAGTCAGCAGACATACCGATGTGCCATTGGGGAGCGATAGTAGTTTGTTTGTTTGTAATTAAGCATAAAGCTACACAATGGGCTATCTGTGCTCTGCCCACCACGGGTATCGAAACCCGGTTTCTAGCGCTGTAAGTCAGCAGACATACCGATGTGCCATTGGGGAGCGATAGTAGTTTGTTTGTTTGTAATTAAGCATAAAGCTACACAATGGGCTATCCGTGCTCTGCCCACCACGGGTATTGAAACCCGGTTTCTAGCGTTGTAAGTCCGCTGTGCCGCTGGGGGGCTTGAGCAAACGACAACAGTATAATTTATTAAACAGGTAATTGCCGCAGCTTATGATAGTAGAAATAATTATAATGCTTAAGGAGTAATGTATTTTAACACTCTAACATCTTTAACATGTTAAAAAGATCACTGCCCTAGAGCTTTAACAGGAAAAGTTTTTTTCTAAAGCTTTGGACGTTTAAAGAGATCACCGAAATCTTTATCGACTTGTTTCTTGAATAGTTTCAGACAACAACTATGTTTCTGAAAGTTAATGCTAAAGAAATATGGTAAAGAATGTATAATATATGTAAAGTCTGACCCCAGTATATTTCTGTTAATGGGAACTTCATTGTGAGATGCCAACTAAGTTGTTCAAGAAAATATTTATCAAACATCTAGAATTTTTCTAAGCTGATAAAGATGAACAAGCTATAATGACAAATATGTCTAAAAGTTGGTATCTATGTAAATAATTAGCTAAGTTTCAAAGAATTTCCAAAGACCTGTTTTGCATGTTTTTTTAGCGTAAAGCTACACAAAAGCTTATCTGCATTCCACAAAGAATCGCCCCCCCACCAGTGGCACAGCGGTATGTCTGCGGACTTATAACGCTAGAAACCGGGTTTCGATACCCGTGGTGGGCAGAGCACAGATAGCCCATTGTGTAGCTTTGTGCTCAACTTCAAACAAACAAACTACTATCGCTCCCCAATGGCACAGCGGTATGTCTGCTGACTTACAACGCTAGAATCTGGGTTTCGATACCCGTGGTGGGCAGAGCACAGATAGCCCATTGTGTAACCTTATGCTTAATTACAAACAAACACAGTGAATCGTTGTAAACCCGTAAACTTACCGCTCACCTGCTGGGATACACAAAAAATAGAAAATCTATTTTCATAGCACTCAGTTTTGTCTGTCTTAAAATGCGTGCGCACTTTACTATTTAATTGCGCATGCACGCGCACTTCATTTCAGCGTATTTAAACAAAAGGCGTATGTAAATATAATTTATTAGATATTTTTACAACAACGTGTTAAAAGCGTATCAAAGTTTTTTACAAAGGTCTAATGTTAGGTCGTAGAATAACATTATAAGTGTATTTATTGAGAGTATTAAGTACGGTAAAATTTAACCCAAGCTATACTAAAGCAGAAAACATACACAAGTTATTAGAGTGTTATTTTGTCTCTTTACCAAATATAGGACGTACTTAATAAATGTTTAACTAATGCTAGGCCTAATATCTGTGATTAGAATTATGTTGTATTATTCTAGAAATCTTGTATTTAAAGAATTAACGTTGCAATAAAGATACTAATCTGACCGTAATTGTTTTGCGGATCTCCGCTAGGAGGCTTGTTCTGGCAATAAATTACTTTTTAATACTGCAACGAGAAGATTGAACTGTGGATGGTCTCTACGAGGCTGCACTTTGTTAGAATTTGGAAGTTATAAATTCGCTGAGAGAAAGATTTGAAGAAATAATGGTTTAAAGTATTTCCAAACCTCTTTATAAAGTTTGTTTGTTTGTTTA
>NW_013665853.1:451438-453575 GCF_000517525.1 Limulus polyphemus | reverse complement strand
AGCTAGTCATCAAAACCCACCGCCAACTCTTGAGCTACTCTTTTACCAATGAATAGTGGGATTGACCGTCACATTATAACGCCCCACGGCTGAAAGGGCGAGCATGTTTGGTGTGACGGGGATTCGAACCCGCGACCCTCAGATTGCTAGTCGAGCTCCCTAACCACCTGGCCAAGCTGGCCCTCTTTATAAAGTTGAAACTATTTGAAATTTAAGTGTAAGCAATGATCTCATTACTGTGTTTGAATACATATATAAAGGTGAGCTAATAATGAGGGAACCTTCATTTTGAACAATCGTGATGCTCTGTTTTCATTAGGCCAGGCGTAGCCTAGTGACTAGCTGATTATGATGTGAAGCAGAGGTTTCATGGTTTGTGGCCTATTACTGCAAAAAAACAAAAAAACATGGGGTTGTGGGTGTGTTATAAGATCAATGGTACAATTCTATCATTCAGTCAGACAAGAGTAACCCAAGAGTTGGGGTTGGGCGATTTTGGCTAGTTTGGATAGTCCTTTGTGTAGCTATGCCCCAACAATTCTGGAAAAAACAAAAACAATAACAATAAAATGTTTTTATTTTCATAACCTAAACAAAGTTTTCTATATATATTCGTTCAGATATAGTATTGACGTAAAGAAGAAAGTTAGCTTGATGACATTCCTAACATGAGGTTTAAAGCTAAAATGTTGAATGTGGATAAAGTTCTTCTTGTGATTTACATTATTCAGATGTATAATGATTTGAGAAGGTAAGGTTTAAACAGTGAACTAAAGCTGTCTTGCAATATGCATACTTACTATAATAATATGAGGAGCTGTGTGTTTTGTATTAAGAATTTTACTAACTTGATATATATATATACATGTACTGATGAGATAAGTATGGTGAAAGCATGTCTTTACGGTGCTTTAAAGCGTACAGCCAAGATATGAGCAGGAGGAGCAATGCTCTCGAGTTTCTCATTAGTATTTCTAATACATACAGAATTAAATAGAAACATCAGGAGATGAGTACTTTCTCTGAGATTCAGTGGATTAATTACAGCGTGTACTTAATTAAGTCTTATTTTGAGCCTTTTTTATTAGCATCAGCAATCCTTTATTAACTAGGCTAAAGAAAGCTGTCCACGAATTCTCCCGTGGGCAGGCTAAATAAATTAATAACAACAATTTCAACGATCTACAGGTAAATGCATATATATATTTGAACATACATTTCGTTCTTTGTGTATATATGTATAAGCAAAGTAATAATAATAATAAATGTGATTATAAATTACTTGTAAAAGACATCTTTTCTCATTTGAGTTATGATAAGTTAAATAGCACAATATATCATTTAAACTTCAGTTAGAGTAATTTAATTGGGATTTTTTTTTTCAATGTGCTAATCGCTTACACATAAGAAATATTGATTGATTAGCCAAGTTGTATTGCAATGACTTCCAAGTGACTGACTTACAGTGAATGAGAGCACGTTTCAAAGTAAGAGAATACATTCGCGTAACAATAAGTTAAAGTAAAACTCGAATAAAAACAATACTTGACAGCAAATAATTAAACTTGAACTTAAATCAGTGTCTTTCCTAAAGGTGTCTTTAGTTTTTCAAACACCTGTACAATACAGGACGTTATCAGGACTATTGTAATTTGCATGCCCTTATAATCTGTAAGAATGATCTCTTGTACCACATTAAAATCATGGCTGAAATGTGATTACGTTACGATATCATTCTGACAAGGACCTAGCCTGTAAGTTTGAAAAAGCAATACACTGGAGTAATGTTTACAATTTTCTATCAATGGCGTAATTTACTCAACTTGGGATTTAAGTCAAAGCTGCCAATTTTCTTTATTAAGGCCTTGAAATAAGTGTATAACAAATATTTCAAAACTACAGAATAACTAGATAGTATACTTGTTATGTTGAAATAATATTAAATCATTCACCAACAAAACAAACTAGCCGTTAGGCTTAACGGGTTGAATGTAAATAATAATTTTCACGGAACTATCAAATATCATTATTTATATGAAAATCCAAGGTGTGATCTTATAAAATCCTTGAACGATAATCTCTGAATTTGTATTACCTTGCGAGGGCCCGGCATGGCCAGGTGGTTAAGACGCTCGAC
>NW_013665853.1:442749-450891 GCF_000517525.1 Limulus polyphemus | reverse complement strand
CAATTCTTAAGTGGTGAGCTTTCCAACTAAAAATAAAATTTTTTAATTTCTTTCAACAAATTCATATTAATTCTTTTTTTTCCTCCACTTGTAGTTCATGCTTTATCTTCATAACCCTAACATTTCAGGATAAATTAAGACTTCAAAAAAATATTATGAGTATATATTGCATAAATAAATCTGTTCTTGTACATGCATAAAAAAATCACTTTAATAATAATATTCAGAGTCAACAATATGATATATATTTTGATATATTTTGTTAATTATGATGCATTATTACGTAAACCTTCCATTATGGATTAGCTGACTGACATGTTGACTGGTTTCGACGATTTGATATTGGATGTATTAATGGTAAGTTGTTTAGAAAAAATATATTTTTCATAATATGTCTGGTGTGCCTCAAGATTTTCATATGATCCTTATTATTCTTTAACTTATTTATTAATGATACTATGAGCGTAATTCGGTACTCCAATGTTCTGAAATATACAAATGACATTAAGATATTTATTCCAATTTATTTTCTTCAGTATTGTAATATTTTGCAGCTGGGCATATATTCTCTTAACATGTCGCGCTGTGATAATGTGTGGTCTTTAAAGTCTTATTAACGTCCAAAGTTGCCTCTTATTCTCCTAAAACTACTTCCTTACCATCAGATTATCGTTTAAAGAATTACATTATGCCTCAATCCACTTATATTAAAGATCTTGGAATATTCCCCTATCATAAATTGAATTTTCATTTGCATATTTGTAGTATAGTTAACGCTGCCTTAAGAAATATTAGGTTTTGATTTAAGATATATTTTAGTTATTCCAATTGCTTGTTGTTGGTATCTGAATGTTTTGGTAGAAACGAAGCTGAGTATGCAGCTATTGTTTGAAAAGACATTAGGATTAAGGATTCTGAAAACTGAAGGAGTGAAAAAAATATATTGTAGTCTTGCATCAACAATCTTTGATAATTCCAGTTATTATCAGTATTTTCTTACTTTACCTGCAACCTTTTTACAAAGAATGTCTGTAAGAAGGAAGGCTAATGGAATATGTAGTCTTGCATCAACAATCTTTGATAATTCCAGTTATTATCAGTATTTTCTTACTTTACCTGCAACCTTTTTACAAACAATGCCTGTAAGAAGGAAGGCTAATGAAATATTGTAGTCTTGCATCAACAATCTTTGATAATGCCAGTTATTATCAGTATTTTCTTGCTTTACCTGCAACCTTTTTACAAACAATGCCTGTAAGAAGGAAGGCTAATGAAATATTGTAGTCTTGCATCAACAATCTTTGATAATTCCATTTATTATCAGTATTTTCTTACTTCACCTGCAACCTTCTTACAAACAATGCCTGTAAGAAGGAAGGCTAATGAAATATTGTAGTCTTGCATCAACAATCTTTGATAATTCCAGTTATTATCAGTATTTTCTTACTTTACCTGCAACCTTCTTACAAACAATGCCTGTAAGAAGGAAGGCTAATGAGATTTAATTTTTTATGTAAACATCTTAATAACGGTTTCATCTATGATAAATTAATTAAACTTTTAAGTTATGTTCCGTTTACGTTTAATTTACGTAACGTTAAATTACTGTTACATGAAGCTACGCACGAAATGTATTTGTCTGTTGTAATTAAGATGCAGGGTTTACATAATGATTATGTCGGGTAACTTGATATATATATCACTTTTAACCCATTTCTTAGACTTCTAGTTTTCTCTTTTTTGTTATAATTCGTTTTCATTATTATGGGGCGCAGATAGCCTTATTGCATTGTAAAACTTAAAATCCATCATTGTTACTTGTATTTGAATTGTAATGCTAAATATGTTCTTTTTAAAATATTATCCAGAGAATGTGTTGATGGTTGATTACAACTGTCTAATTCCTCTTTAAATCAGTTTTATACATATTTATAAGATTTAATATTTGGCTAGTAAAAGGTGATTCAAATTTTGAATAAGGTCATGCTTTTTGTAGAAAAACAAAATATGCTAAACCGGATTAAATTTGTAGCCGCAATACGTGAAGCTCACTGTATTATGTAGACAAAAATGGCTTAATCAACATTTAAGATGAACTCGTTTCACTCATTAAACGTATAATTTCTAAGCTTTCTGTGACACGCAGCTGAAGAGAGCATAATCTTAGAGGACAACTTTACTAACGAACTGCAAGTGACGCACGTGTGCTACCGAATACATTTTCTTTTAACGATTATCCGCCTGGTTCCATGGCTCATTAAATCAGCCTAATGAGGCGTCACGATTGAACAAAATCCCACAACGCTAATTCGGATCACTTCAGGCCTAATATAAGTTGTCATCAGTTTCTGAAAAAGGACCTTCCAGAAGTATGTTTGGAATCCCTGATCTTATACGTCACGTTAAATCTTGAGCCTTACCCTCTTGCTTGTCTTCTAAAATTGGTTTTTACTAATTCTGTTCCTTGATTCACTTCCGAAACTTATTCAACAGGGTCACTCTTCCTTGATTCACTTCCGAAACTTATTCAACAGGGTCACTCTTCCTTGATTCACTTCCGAAACTTATTCCACAGGGTCACATTTTCGTGTCTTTGAAAAGTTTCATTAATGATATGCTTTTCTATTCATTACCCCACCTTAGATTTAAAAATGCTCAGTTTATTAATAATTCTGTTTGCTTATTGGACATCTTGTTTCATTGGTTTACCTAGGGAGTTATTATATCATTAGTTTATCGAGAATAAATAAACCTAAGCTCCATATTCTTGCTTTTTATAAGCATTAACAATAATATTATTTAAACCTCTAAGACGAATTAAAAAAAGAAATATTCAAAAAATTGTCATGGAAACACGTTGGTGATACTCATATGGGAGACATAAACAATGAGTAATTGTATCTAATCTGTCCATTTCTAATTAGTAGAATACATGATTATAGAAAATACAGACGAAGTTGTACAATGTACTGCTATTTTGTATTTACTTTGAACAATGCAGTAAGTCGTGCTTTTATGCATTTATAAGTTTAATAATGTGTTAGCGTGAGAATGTGTTTTAAATGTCCCCTATTATTTCCTACAATTCAGTCAAGTTATATGGTTATTGATTGTCCTCTGCAGTTTCTAGAAAAGTCCATATCCTTCCTGATATTCATATAGATACTTTGTACAGGTAAGATGCAGCCCATACGTCTGCCAGTATGCTTGCTTCATTGTTGATATTGTACATTGACTGTGTTACGATTATTTTCTGTGCTGTCGAACAAACTATCAATGATAGTTGGATTCATGTATAAAGATCTAGCCTCCTCCTTGAAATGGACATCACACTTGAAACAATATTGTGAGAAAAGCTGGAGGAGGCTAGATCTTTATACATGAATCCATCTTCATACATGAATCCAGCTATCATTGACAGTTTGTTCAACAGCACAGAAAATAATCGTAACACAATATTGTGAGAAAAGTTCCTTTTGGTTTGGATATTTCTTCTAATATTTTAATGTAAACGATTAAGGCCATTCTCAAGACCGCAAAGCCACGTTGAGCAACTGTCCATATCATGTATTTATTGGCTAGTTTATTTCCCCAGTTTGTGGGCATAGTAGTAAAATTGTCGTGCAACATAACGCTATGTTTTGATTGATGTCCTATCCTTCTATGATAACTTCTCAAATAAGATGGAACAAAAATTTTATTCGATCTCGAAGGAAAAATGATGGCAATGATATGTTACAGAAGAACAGTTCTACGTTTTTCGTTTGTCTTCAGCTATCCGTCAATAGTTGATACAGATTTATACATCAAAGAACGTAATTTCGCGAACCTCATTTGCGCCTGTCTGCACCGTAGCTAGATAAAAAAAGAAGAGAGAGAGAGAAAAAAATTGGCATCTCTAGCGTCCGCCCACTTCCTCCATTGTTGTTGCTGTTGTTAGATAGAGCATCCGTAAGATGAATTGCTTGCTTCTTATCGTCCTTCATGGCCAATCGGGCTCTCAAACACAAATCTCCAGATAGATCAGGACTGCACACTGAACATTCATATACATACTTCTCCCGCTTCGATGTATAAAAAGGAAAGAATGGCAAGAAATGCCATCATACTGAGATACATGTTAGACACAAATAGATAGATAAATATATAGATTGAAACATATATACATAACAGACGAATAGAAAAAAATTATTTAAAAATCAGACACCTTTTTCATTTTCTGATAACAGATAAATTAACGTAAGTATACTTAAAGGAGAGAGATAAACGGGCAGATTAAAAAACACCCAGAAAGTTAAGCAGACGAAAAAGATAACATAAAAATTCAGAGATATGCAGGCAGCTATATAAGCTTAAAATGTATTATCATTTGATATAACAAATATCAAATACTACTGTAAACTGTATTTTTCTTGGACACTTTGCTAAAATGTGACGTGTAATCTTATGTGTGTGTGTGTGTGTTAATTTGATACGGTTATTATCTTTAATAGCAGGCGGTTTGTATTTATGGAACACTGTTTCCAACAACTGTATTTTTACTTTGAATTACTTCGTTGGCTTTGTAACTTATGTTTAGGTTTATAAGCTTTCTTTATTTTCTCAAAAAAGCAAGGGTTTTTGCTTGAGGTGATACATGTTAAATACAATGCTGGTCTAACAGGCATGTGTATTGTAAATTTCAGTCATAATTTATACAAATTCCTTTTGTTAAAAGCTTCACGTGACGTTTTGAAATAGCATAAAATTATTCTACACGTAAAAAGTTTCTTATTTATTTGGTTGTTTGTCAATAATTATTTCTTTGGTTGAGTAAAACTAAAACCTTTTAAGATTTTTCTTAAGTTCCTTTCTAAGTCCTTAATTAAGGCCAAAGTTAAGAATTTGGTAAGATATTTCTTAAGTTGTTTCCCAAAACTGTCTTAGGTTTGTATTAGCTAAGAAAAACTTAAGAAATATCTTAAGAACACAGTACTTCGGTAATATTTGTATCTTTTAGATCAAATCTTATGATCAATTACACTAAATATTTCTGTACGAAATTCCCGGATGTTATATTTAAGACATTAATTTTAATAAGGGCCCGGCATGGCCAGGTGGTTAAGGCACTCGACTCGCAATCTGAGGGTCGCGGGTTCGAATCCCTGTCACACCAAACATACTCGCCCTTTCAGCCGTGGGGGCGTTATAATGTGACAGTCAATCCCACTATTCATTGGAAAAACAGTAGCCCAAGAGTTGGCGGTGGGTGATGATGACTAGCTGCCTTCACTCTAATCTTACACTCACTGCTAAATTAGGGACGGCTAGCGCAGATACCCCTCGTGTAGCTTTGCGCGAAATTAAAAAAACAACAACAAAATTTTAATAAATGTTACGCATTCTTCTTTTTTATTTCAACATTATTTTTTTTCAGTTAGTGAAGAAATGTAATGATCTGAAACGCTGAAATGTATGATAATACATACTTTTTAAACAGCCAATTTTTCCCTTGGATTTTTTTTTTTTTCAGTTACGAAAATATTTTACTTAAAATTAAAAAAAAATGTCGGTGTTATTTTTGTCAAAATAAAAATAATCATTTTAAGAATTTTTGGGCTACGACCGTGTTTAGTTTTATCTTAATACACCTAATTACCTATCTATAAGCTAGAATATATTTCAAGAAGGTTCGTCAGATATGAAACCTTTCGTAAAACACACTTAGAAAAGAGATGTTTCCTAAGTTATGTCTTAAGAACGATTTCTTTCCTAAGTTGCTATCATGAAACTGGACCCAGATTACAAATACGTAAAAGGTTCACACACACGCCATCTATCTTATTCTGTACCTACCTGTCTGAACGTATTCCTGCCATCTCTCCAACCTCCGATATATATGTAAGTATTTTATATCAAAATAAAGTTTTACTAGCATTTCACTTTTGATATCTGAAATGTTTTTCTCTGGAAATTTCTTGAGAATATTTTGGGAGGGCTTAGCAAAAGAGAAAACAAAACTCCCAAAATCCACAGATTAAACGCTTTTTGTTGTAAAACACACAAAATACTAGCTATGGCGAAGCTCGTAGAAGAAAGATAATAGCATAGGCTTAAGATGAAGGAATCGTTCTTAATTCTCCAGTAAGTTTCTACCACAATGGATCAAAGAGCGTCCTGTGTAAACTGTCAGCTGATATACAGGTATTTTCATCCATCACATGTGTATGAACTCAGAGAAAATTCTTTTTATGATCGCTATGTTTTTTTAAGGATGAGCTACGAGATTTTCTTCTTTTTGTCACATTTTTCACTTCTACAAGAATTCGATTTGAAGAACTTTTTATTCTGAATTGATTTTGCCCTATTCATAATAGACACTAAAGATTCCAATCTATTTAACACACCCACTCATTACGCTAATATACACAAAACATCTGGATTGGTCTTTGAGTCACTTTTGAAGTAAATTCAAATAACATAAAAATCACAAGTGTCTCACTTATAGTTAGAATAAAGTACATTTGTTAAGTTTAAAAGCACATACAGAGGTTGAGTACGAATGTAAAAATAAGAAAAAACACGTTGTTGCAATTTGTGTGGCTAGGTCTGGTCATGCTCTATCTGACTGTCGTGCATCTTGACAATAGTCCTGCAGAGTAGTTTCCATTTCAATATTCTCCGTTGTAAGGTATTATATTAAAAGTACAACGCTACTTACAAAACCCATGTAACGTACGAGGACGACGGTTACCTATCCTTCATGTCAATAGTTTTATCACACAGAAATCTATAGATGCTACACCTGGCGACTACAACAATCTCCAACGTATTCTTGTGGAATAACGTGAATACCTGTTTATTCTTCGGATATTTGAGGTAAGTATGTCGTGGAAGTAACTCATGTACATGTTTTTGTGTCCAAGACGGAGATCCTTCGTGATTATGTTGCATACTATTGCCTGGTACGCATGGACGGCTTTTGCCATCAACATTTGTTCGTGGATTCTCGCCTGTTCACATTTTGCTTACCATGACTGCGGTATACCACTTACTACTGGTTTCTTTCTAGGTGCCCCAAGTTAAATCATACTTCTTTATATTACAGTGTCTTTAAGGACTGGGGATATCCTTGTCTTGAATATTCTTAGCCCACACTATGAGCAGATCTTTATTATCTGAATGTATGAACACTATTTCATTCTATGTAGTTTGTAGCACCATATTAGATTCTGTATTATTGTTAAGGTCAACTTTCTACTTTATAGCTTCACTTTATACCCATTCAAGCCGTCTCCAGCCATTATTAGTCTCAAAGTGGGTTCCTCGTCACCGAAACCAGGAAGTATGCTATACAAATAGTCAAAGTGTTATATATGAAATGTTAATTTTACTTATTCAAACCTGATTGTTTTTACGAATTGACTATACAATCGTGCTGTCCATTTTCGTCTGATTTATATCTGTATCTAATGTTTCTATATGACGTATACTTATAGTTTGAATATATATTATGTTAATACGAAAAATAGTTCTCTGTGTAGATTGTAAGCTAAAACTAGTGTATACGTCAATCATGACGTACGCTAGAAAAAATAATGTAACTGCAAACCATAAAATATTAATTTTACATATTCAGAAACTCTGTTTATTATCAAATAAAGGGATATTAAAATGAATCCATAAAGCAGAAAGCTGACCTTCACGATAATGAACAAACTAATATCATGTTAAAAACTACAGAAAATGAAGTAGTTGTTATTTTTTGTATAACACGAGAACAACTTAACAACCTGCCTCGACTTTTTGATTGCTCGCTTGTGAGTCACAAAACAAAACACCTGCTCCTACTCATAAATGATCCCACCACGCTCTAATAGTAGAATATGGTGTTGTTCTGGTTCAGTATTCAGTCGTTTAGCGGCGTGGGAGAGCCAAGTTCTCAGCGGACCTATTTCCCGCTTCTTCTTTTTCTTTGTCGGAATTCGGTCCATGTTTTGGACAAAGGAGGGTCAGATTCAGCGTTGACCTCTTCCTCCCTCTCAAGAATTGTTATTTTGTTTGCACTGTTACTGAATCCCAGATAATAATCCTTGGTACGTTGTTGTATTACTCACAGTATGTTAAATTGTGTCCATTGTCCGCAGTTTTAGTTAACATACC
>NW_013665853.1:441389-441802 GCF_000517525.1 Limulus polyphemus | reverse complement strand
GAGACTTACAGTTGTAGATAGATTATAGCTACAATTTCCGTTGAGCAGATTTTAACTACGTTCATACGTACATTATAAGAGACTTACAGTTATAGATAAATTATAGCTACAATTTCCGTTGAGCAGATTTTAACTACGTTCATATGTACATTAGAACAGATTTACAGTTATAGATAGATTTTAGCTACAATTTCCGTTGAGCAGATTTTAACTACGTTCATATGTACATTAGAACAGATTTACAGTTATAGATAGATTATAGCTACAATTTCCGTTGAGCAGATTTTAACTACGTTCATACGTACATTAGAACAGATTTACAGTTATAGATAGATTATAGCTACAATTTCCGTTGAGCAGATTTTAACTACGTTCATACGTACATTAGAACAGATTTACAGTTATAGATAGAT
>NW_013665853.1:434345-440518 GCF_000517525.1 Limulus polyphemus | reverse complement strand
CTCGTGTAGCTTTGCGCGAAATTCAAAAACAAAAACAAACAAGTTCATAAAAATCCTTCTGTGACTACCTGGCTTCAACTTGTCCGATGGCTCTCCACATTGATAAAATATTCAAATGTCTTTATTGAGGCCTGACCATGGTTCGCAGACATTTTGAAGTATTTTTGACGACTGAGATAAGATTGCATGAGACCACTATATGTAGTAGAGCCTTAATGACCAATCATTTACACTTCGGATCACATGATTTCAATGCCTCATTTTCGTAACAATGAATTGGGGTGTTATTTTATAACATTAATTTTACCTTGTCATAGGTCTACTATCGCACATTCTGATCATCTTCTAATTGTTTTGAGTATTAATTAGTAACTCAGAGTATCTGTAACTAAAAACGTACATCAAATCTCGTATCTTTATGAGCATTTTGTAAATTTCCATAGATGCGATGGCATCAAACATTTGTGTGTTTTTAAGTAAGTGTAATATATCTGAATTAAAAATGTTCATTCAGTTCAACTTTACAATGCGCATATTATATTCCCATTTCGTATTAACAACACAAAACCAGTTATTAATGTAACATATAACATATCCAAATATCCAGAAAGAACCTATAAAACACACCTAAACTTTAACAAATTGATACGGTGAAGTATTTATATTGCTGAAACATTACTGGATATTCTAAATGGTGACATTTTGAGCGTTTTTAAACACGTGAACTGTCACATAAAAATAGTAGTACTCGAAGCGTCAAGAAAATAGGTAAATCTAACAATTTTGTAAATTAATTTCTAGTTTAGAAGAAATTCAATCTAAAGATCTTGGTTTCATTATAAAAGACCCTCCAGTGGCTCAACGGCATGTCTGCAAACTAGAAACCGAGTTTCGATACCCGTGGTAGTCAGAGCACAGATAGCACATTGTGTAGTTTTGTGCTTAACTTAAAAAACAAACAAAAGAATAACGGAACAGGTTAAAAAATAAGTTAGGTAAGGATGAATATTTTAGCGTATATCTTTACGGTAAGCGGTTATATTTAATTACGGTAAACGGTTATATTTAATTACGGTAAGCGGTTATATTTAATTACGGTAAACGGTTATATTTAATTACGGTAAGCGGTTATATTTAATTACGGTAAACGGTTATATTTAATTACGGTAAGCGGTTATATTTAATTACGGTAAGCGGGTTATATTTAATTACGGTAAACGGTTATATTTAATTACGGTAAGCGGTTATATTTAATTACGGTAAGCGGTTATATTTAATTACGGTAAACGGTTATATTTAATGACGGTAAGCGGTTATATTTAATTACCGTAAACAGTTATATTTAATGTGTATAAACGTATGTAAACTACATTATATTAAAGTAGAAATATATATTTTTGGTAAGTTCTTCGTTTTTCTCCACTGTTTAACATTCTTGTTCTTAACGTTTCTCGTGGTTTGCAGTGTTTTAATTTCAAAAGTGTAAAAGAGGAGTCGTCACAATTAGCTGAAGCGTGTTTAAATATTTCTCTGTTTCGAGTTTTATTAACGCAACCAAAATATTTTTTTTATTTTTCCTTAACTGAAATATGATTTAAGATTAGCCAACATAAATCGGGGGGAAATATTAATGTATGTTTAGAAAAGTATGGACTTTATATTTCTGAAAACGAATGAATAATTCATCTACACGCGGCAAAAACCGACCTATGTTTTGAGAAATGCGTTAATATTTTGTTGATGGTTTGACGAAAACTGTAAATCTGACCCTGAAAAGTACAAATAATGACAATGTAAGTGATCGTATTTATACACTGAGATAAAAAAGCAACGCTTCGCTGTACAATAATAACATGAAGTAAAATATTAATTATTTGACACTTTCTTACAATTATTGTGTGTTTAAAGGGTAAGAGGCAAATGTAAGCAAAGTTTTGATATAAGAGTATATGAGTAATCCCCCCCCCCAAAAAAAAGACAAAAAATAATTTATGTGTAAATCGGCCAGAGAGAGATATGTTAGAATTATCCATTATGTAACGATGTTGTGTAGTGGGGGTGAGGGGGGGGGGTATGGTATATGCTTCTCGGTGCCCTGGTGACGATCCCTTAATCAATTAATTGCCTTGAAATCAAAAATCAATTGTATGTAAAGCATACAGTTTTTTTTCCTTAACCCTAACCTATTGTTTGGAATGTAAACGATTTTAAACGAGTTAAAAAAAAGTTATCTTTTATCCTTCTTACTTGATCATTTCGAATGTTCATTTGTTTTGTCGTCACTGGTTAGTGCCATTTTTCACGTGACCAAGCTAATTTCAACGTTGAGTTATGTGGAGCTTTTGAAATATGGGTATTCTACAAAACAAACACTATTTGGTATACTTTTTAATGCCCTTAGTTTGTTAATTATTTTATTAATACAAAAAAAACATATGGCTAAGCGTAATTATATAAATGTTGGAGGTATCCAACACTCTACAAAATTTAAAATTCAAAAACAGCTAAAGTGGGATAGAAAAAATGCATCATTTATAAACAGCGTTTCGCCACTGCTGACGTGGCATCATCAGGTACTCAGAACACTTGTACACGACACTTAAGTACACCCAATCGTCGACGTCAAGCGCATAACCTTGAGCTAGCATAAGTATAAACCTACTCCTTGTGTTTTATTTATTAAAGATTTGTATTCCGTTATTAAAATGGCTTCTTTTATTTTACGTTTATTAATATTAGATTCTCGACAAATAATCTTATCAATTTTAACTGTTTTTTTAATCTTAAACGTTATTAAGTAACTAATAACAGTCTAGCTAACATTTAGAAGTTTCTTAGATCATTGAGAGATGGCTTAGAGATTCTTTTTATGTGTTTCTACTCTGATCCGAGTTATCGTTTATATATGTTTCATTTAACATGTTTACTTCATACGTCCTCCGTCATGTATTTTTAACTAGAAGTAATCCCTAGCCATGACGTAGGAGGAAAAAAACTTTGATTGTTACGCTATTCAAAGGAGAATCTTGTTTAAGGAATAAGACGGTGATAACGAAGATTAAATACAGGATGAAGACCGCAACTATGAATAATAAGGCTAAAGTAAATATCTCTCTGTTCATGGGTAGCCGGGATAGTTTGCTAATTATCATCACGTTAACATTTCCTTCAGTTCACTTACATTTTCTCTTAGAATAAATTTCTTCAATAGCTCCGCTACCCGTCAACATCTTCCGAGTTAGGCTGAAATATGTAGCAATTTAAACATTTTCAGCAGTGTTCTAAGTTGGTGAATTGCTTTCTAATGGGTAAGAATTCTTAACATGTGTGCGGACATCCTCTTTGGCTTCTGATCAGTGTGTCCGTTTTCTTCCTTTCTAGCTTTTCATATTCTTCATTCACGTCCTAAGACTCGTTACTTATTTCCACTTCACTCTTGCTGGGTTGACAAGGAGCTTACTTGTGCTTTCGTACTCTGATAAGAGTTGTGTTTTAATATAGCATAGCAGTAAGCTCTACTTAGTTTAATGGTAGTGCCCTGTCTTAATTTGGTACTAATGTTTATTGATTAAATTAAAAAGTCACTAACATTCAATGTTAACATTTTAAGTTAACATTCAGTTTCAGTGCACACTTGACTGTAGAATTTCATCCCTAATTTCCACATTCTCCTTATAGTAATAAGGTTTTGTTTTATGACTTTTAATTTTCCTAGTTAAACTATATTACTTTTTAATCATAACCTCTGTGAGAAGACTGCTTGATCAGGAGTGAATGATAACGTGTGGAAAATTAAATATGAGATTGTTCTTTCCACAGGTCAATCCAGATTCTGTATTATGTTTCTGTACCTATAAACATCCATATTTATTTTTAAACCTCTCCCCCAGTGGCTTATAACGCTAAAAATCGGACTTCGATAACCAGCATTGGCACAGCACAGATAGCCCCTTATGTAGCTTTGTATTTAGCAGCAAAATGAACAAAATTTCTTTTCAACCCTCCTCCCACCAAAATGTATCATTCAGGAACCTGTTTTAGTTGCCAAGAAAAAAATACTAATTCAATTAAGGACAAATGTACAACACAGAATTATTAGCATCTTTCATAAAGCTCGCTCCATGGTTGGTCAGAGGTAAGTTTACGAACTTACAACGCTAAAATTCGAAGATCGATTTTACGCGATAGACAAATTACAGATAATCAACCCATTGTGTAAGCTATGCGTTAAAAACAAAGCAACAAATGTTAAATATCAAACATTGATCGAAATATTATTTATGTGTTCTGTAAAGTACATTGTTTTCTAGAGAAGATATTTTCTTATAATTAATTAATTTGAACGTGTTTAAGGTTTTAATATATATACTTTCATAAGGAAGTATTGAAAATAACTGAATGATCATTGCCTGTATCTGTTAGTATTATATACTAAACTTATGCGCTTCTAATATTTTTTTTTCTATGAACAAAACATTTCAATACCAAAAGTCTTCATTTGTTTAACACTTAGTTTATTTTTTCATTGATAAATTAGCTTTAAATTAATAAGAAAATTATGTAAATTTTACTGTAGACTAAAACAAGCTTTCACCATTTTTATGTCATCATTATTTTAATTTTACAGCATTTTCACCATTCGCTATCCTTTTGCTTCTCTATTAGTTAATGTTAACAGTTGAGAATAATTTCTTAGATATTACAAATGTAATAATGTTTAACGAAAAAAATTATTATTACTACTAACGATTTCGTTGAGTGTAGTTTTGAAAAATATTTACAAAAGTTATAAATACTTTCATCTGTTTCTCAGCATGAAACTGTTTTAAAATAACACTAAAATCGTTCCGGAATTAGTCTTTAAACAATGTACAAAATAAAGTACAATAGAAATTTCTAATAATACGTTTATGACAAGTAAAGACCACTGTTGTTGAAATAAGGTCAATCACCTTCTTAACTCATTGGTATGCAAATCAGGCGTCTAATGAATATCATATGATACGAAATGCAAATGATTAGTCATGGTCTCACAACTTTGTATCTCTTGTCACTTTGAAATGAATTTTCAGATTTTAAAATGATCCAAGTAATTCACGTAAAAAAGATAATTTAATAACATTGTAACGGCCTAAAACGAACACACCGCTAAAACGAGGGTTAAACAACAATAGTGTGAAGTCCTGGCGAGGCACATGTTTATTAACTGTGTTTTGGTAAGTGTTGAATTTAATTCTAAGTGTTGTTATTGTTGAATAATTTGTAATATTAACAAATAATATATCATAAATATCAATATTTATTCAAGTAATGAAATCAGGAAAAAGAAGCAAAAATAAAAACCTAATTAAAAAAAATACAGCACACACAATATTCCAAAAAACACCTTTCAATATTAATAACAATATCAAGTGATGAACAGCAATAATTCACTAACTGTCTCATAACTCTCTCCCATTTCACTCTGCAGCCCGGTAATAAGCGTATTCTTAGCTAAAGAGGATCCGAAACCAGATCCAATATCATTTTCATGGTGCATATAACGGTGAAAAGTGTGATTTGGGTAGAATTAAGTACTGCTGGACATACCGACATCCTGAAGAATGGTGTAATTAATGTCACAGTTTATAAGCACCGGTTTCTATGATGGTATATGTCGCCTTATGCTCGTGCAAAGGGTCCCGATTTCATCATAATGGAGGTAATGTCTCCTCACACCTCGATAAACTGATCATTACTAAATAAGTTGTAACCCCGTACGCACATTATATTTTAACCCAAGCGAATACGTATGGGACCCTCTCAGTAGAAGCATTGTATCCCATCAAGTGACTTCAAGCACCAAACATGCCCTGATAATAACTCATTCAGAACAGTGTTTGAGTAAAGCTTATCAATACACTGATTTTAAGCATGCGTCATTTCGTCATAGCGTTATTTTGGTTCAAGATTATCAAACTCTACATTGAAGTGAAATGTCATTAGCTGTAAATATTTAAAGATAAATGTGCTACATTCTCACGTACAAGTATAGGCTATATGATTAACTTGCATTTCAAATCACATGACAGATCATAATGTACCGTATTTCTATAAAAATGAATTGGCCTGGCATGGCCAGGTGGATAAGGCGCTCGACTCACAATCTGAGGGTCGCGGGTTCGAATCCGCTT